>NW_020884887.1:13005547-13016086 GCF_003945725.1 Corapipo altera | reverse complement strand
ATTATTATTATTATTATTATTATTATTATTATTATTATTATTATTATACAGTTCTGGTATCCCTGGAAGAGACCAGATGCCTGTTTCAAACCACAACATTAATTGTTGTACACAGTGATATAAAAATGTGAATGACAAGATGCTGTAGGATTGGTTCACTTGGTGTCTGCACTGAGCTCTGCACAGTTATGCTCTGCCATCCTGAAGCTTCACTGATTTGAAACTTCTCTTTTAATTATTTTTAATGTGGAATCTTTAGTAATAGTTTCTTTATGTAGATTAGAGTAACTGACGCATTTTTGAGTTTAAACCCTCTACTGACTTTTTGGAAGCTTTGCTTCTGAGCATATTGAGAAAGCCAGAGTGGTACATAAAAACCATTTCACAAGTTTTGAAGTTTTCTTACAGATGTGTTTATGTGTGTAATTTATATATATGTAATGATATTTGTAGAGTGGTGGAGAGGTTGAATTGGGCTATCACACAATTTGGAAAAAATGCAGGATTTGGGATATTATAGGGAATAAAATGGGACTGCAGTGAGAGATGAGCTCTATGAGAAAGAACAGTTCTCCTAACAGAGTGTGAAGACCATGAGTGAGTATCCAGGTGGGACCCAAGGCCTGTCTGGCTCAGTGTCCTGTCCAACAGCCAGAAACAGGGATGCCCAGAGGAAGGATGCACACCCTGGGCAAACAGGGATGGCACAGAACCCTCACCCAGCAATTTGCAACCAGGGGACTTCCAGAGCCAGAGATCCATGTGTTTGTGTTTAATGACCTCTAATGGGTTTTTCTTTTGTGAATTCCCTCTGTCACCAGTTTTGGGGTTTGACTTCATGTAAACATTAAATATCACAACATTCAGTGGCAGAAATTAGAACCCCTTCTCACACTTTGGGGGAGGAACTACCTTTTTCTTCTCAAAAGCCCACAGCTAAGTTTTCTTCCACCTCCTCCAGAATAGGAAGACAAGGTCTTCTTTCACCTTCCCTTTTCAGTTTGGGCTTTGTGCAGATGTCTGTGATATCCCTCCTCAGCTGTTTCTTTTCCAGATGGAAGAGACTATTTAAAAATGCTCTGCATGGGACTCATCTGATGCTTGGGATCACTCTCTGTGGCCTTGTCTGCACCTCTGCCAGATGTAGCATTTCTTTCCTGAGCTGGAGAACCAGCCCTCTGCACAAAAGCTGAGGTGCACCAGGAATTCCCAGCATCAGAGCAATCTTTGCTGTGTTTGCCATTCCTTTTGTAGCAATTCCTGATATCCAGTGCACTCCTTGGTGATCAAAAATTCATTCAACACCTGCACTTAACTATTGCAAAATATAGTTCCTGAGTAAGAATATGTTAGAGAATATCATCTTAGAAGTGACTTCACTCCCATGTGTGCTACTTTACATTTATATCTATACCAATTTTCATCTACTTCTTTTATTTCACACTCAGTAGGGGGAATTTCTCCTTCAGTTCTTCACACCAAGTCCTCATGTTCACTCTCCTAGATGACTTCTTCAAGAAGAGCAAGGCCTACTGATTAGACATAATCAAAATAATCTCATTATTTTAGCAAGAAATGCTTTGATTCTGCAAGCATCTAATCACATAAATTTTATTTTCTGTTTTAAGTGGTTCCAGGGGGTGCAGCTGTCAGACTGTTCCTATTAACTGGACTTTGAAACCTCTGTGAGCTCGTTGTCAACAAGACTAATCAGCTTTTACTGTGTTTAGCTCAGTAGATACAAAGAGAATGATCTGTCTTTTCCAGACTTGTACTCTCACTTACAAATGTTACTCTCCATTTCTGCCATCTTTGTTTATGCACACACAGAGTAGTGAAATGCAAACATAGAAGGCCTGGTATGAAGATCATTCACACTTTATAATCATAATTTTTACACAGAAAGCGCCATTATCCTAATTAAAGTGCCCCATTTTGAGGTGTGTGTGTGCATGTGAGCATAGATATACCATGTGAATACCTTAAATATGTGTATATATATTTTATATATATATTTATATGTGTATATATATATATTTATATACATATATATATACGTATATATATTTGTATGTGTGTGTATATATTTATATGTGTATATATTTTATATATACTTATATGTGCATATATATTTATATATACGTTTATATGTGTATATATATTTATATATATTTTTTATGTATATATATTTATATGTGTATATATATTTATACGTGTATATATATTTATATGTATGTCTATTTATATGCATATATATATTTATATGTATTATACATGCATATATATACTTATATCCATTAAATGCATTCAAATTGTGAGTTTTCTTTCTGTGCAGAGAGATTCAATGCAAAGACTCAATGCCGTGTGACTGCAGTTGTTCCCATTTTGCAAACTAGAGATAAATTAATCACCGAAAGGGATCAGCCTGCTCTGGCAAAGCCGGGATTTACACCGGGAAAAAACACGGATTGTAAGAAAGGCAGAGCACAAAAGATGGCTGCGTTGCATGGGACCGAAGGGAGTTATTCCAGGATGAAAGGAGGAAGCAAAAACAGACCCGCCACACGAGTTTTGCAGAAAGTTTGCGGAGCGGGGATGGGAATTCTCCGCGGGCGGCTCGGGGGGTGTCACCGCCCGGACCCTCCGCTGGGCTCCTCCCCGGCCGCCACCACCACCAGGAGCGGGAGAAACGGGGAGCGCTTGGAAGGGAGCTAGAGGAAAAAAAAAAAAAAAGAAATCCAGGGGGAGAGAACATGGAGCTGCAGTAATTTTTGCTGGCAGGTAAAGCCGCGCTCGCCCCTCGCCGCTCTGGGTTGCGCTGGTTGGTGCAGAGCCCTTTGAAGCGCCTTCTGCAGCAGGGGAAGGAGATTCGCGGAGATGGCGTCACTCTGTAAAAGTTTCCAGATTTTACTGAGCTTCTTGTTTGTTTTCTTTCTTCCTTTTCTCTTCTTTTCTTTTCTTTTCTTTTCTTTCCTTTTTTTTTGGATGTATTTTTTTAAAGGGGGAGGGGGGCTGAACTATTCGTAACGCCAAGTGGGCGATGTGGCCGGGATCTAAATATACCCCTGTGCAAACAGAACCCCTGAGAGAGCGACACCGAGAGCTCAGGCTATTGTTAACTTTTGGGATTCCAATTAAAGCCTGCAATGTTAAATATTTATTTAATTACTGCAGAGAGAGCAGGAATTCTCTCTGACTACACTAATGGAGTCGGAATAGTGTGGTAAGGGAGAGTTTTCCCTCCTGCCCCCACCTTTCCAAATCTAAATAGCTGTAGACAAGCACAGGCTGGAATATGAACATTAAAGGGGGGGGGGGGGAAATGTTTCGACTTTGTTTTAGGGGTTATATTTCAGTCGGGTAAGCAAACTATATTGCATGTGTTTTTCCGTATCTACAGCTCACTCCAAACATAACATTCCAGAGGATAAAATCTGTTACAAAATAAAACTGACTTTGTGACAGCTGAACTTCTACGCCGAGCCTAAAAATTATCTAAAAGCGCCTCAAGAATCCTAAATGTCATTCCCAAGATGTGGTGAATTGTAATTAGGGTTGTGAACTATTTTGGTGGCAGTGCCTTACATGGGGCTCAGCTGAGCAGCTGGAGCATTTATGATCTTAGTTTTTACCCTTTACTCTGTGACATATGAAGGTGTTTGGACAATAATAATAATCCTAATTTGTTTCAGATTTGAAAAAAAATGTGACCAAGTTTGAAAATGTGTTGTTTGCCTTTTGATTTTTCCTTCCTGTGTTTCCTTTTAAAACATATGTCATAGGGCAGTGCTTAAACAGGGAAAGAAAACTCATCAACAACAGAATAACGAATGAGAAATAACATTATTATTACTGTATTACTATTTTGTGATTTTCTCATCTTACTGGTTTTTCCAGAAACTTTTCATTTTTGTTTTAGGAAATGACCTGGTTCCCTCTTCTCCTAACAAAAAGCAAAGAAAGGGATAATAAAACCCCAAAAAGACAAAAAACAAAAAACAAACTTCTGTGGAAATTTTGGGAAGAGAAAGCAAATAGCTTGCAACACACTGTCCAAAACCTGCACTCCACTATGCCCAAAAGCATTTTAATTTTACAATAGACACAATTATGCTTGTGTATACAGATCTTGATATGGGAGAGGAAATTATTAAACCCAACTATTTGGTCATGAGGGTGGGAGAAAAAAAAAGTGTCCCTAAGTGTGCCACAAAATTTAAATGCAAGTTCTAAAGGCCCAGCCTCCTGTAACTTGGTGACTCTGCCAGAAATACACCCAGAAGGAGAAAGTCAGGTCCTGTGAGTTCCTGCCTGAGAAAGGCTGAGTGCTCTGCACTGCCATCTCTAATTGCTTTGTGTTGGGAAATCCTGGGGTGATAAAAGGGCTGTTAGAAAGTTGGCTTGTGAGTAATTAAGCGTAGGTCTGGCTATTAAAACCTGATTTGTTACTCATAGGTTACACTCATCTGCTGTGTCTTCTCTCAAGATACAGATAAACTCTGTTCTTTTCACTGGTCTAAGCCAAAAGTATCTGCATAATGAATGGAGAGATGGCAGCTCTGGGTAAGGTTCAGCCATACACAGCGGGGAGAATTACCTTTATTGTAACAGGTACAGTTATTGCTGTAGAGCACTTCTGTTTCAAACCATTCCTTTTGCCTTTCCTTTTATTTATTTCCATAGGAAATGCTGGAGGATGTGTACCTTTCTTCGTGTAAAGTTTCAAATACTGATTTTACCCATAAGCAAAAGCTTCTCTTTTTCAAAAAAAATTGAATTTCTGTTTCGCAGCGTCTCTGTTTATTATACTCAACCTTCTCCATAGAGTGGGTGTAACCAGGGGAAGAATTTGGCCCATGATGTGAGCTAAATTTTCAGTGCTTCCACTATTTAGAGCTCCGTTGTGCTAAAAATAGCTTTCCTGTGGTTTTGGCCACAGAGCCACAAATGCAAGTTTTCAGAGCAGAGTTATTGTGGATGTTGGTCCCTACTGTTGCTGCAAGGAATGAAACTCCAGCTCATGACTGTCAGCAGATGGTTTTGTGGAGTGTGAGGCTGAATGTTAAATCTCCTCACTGTCCCAAAGTGAGGATGTGTCCCCCGCAAAGGCCTGACACATCCAAAAGGGACCATGCTCAGAAGGCAGCATTTTGGCTGGGGGGGTGAAAACCCCAGGAAAAACTGGGTCTGTGCAGGAGATAACAGTGGAGAACTCACCCAGAAACCTCCATGTTTGGCTAATTGTGTTGGATGTAGAACAAATGGAAGGGAAGGTGGAAACCTTTGAGTCAACAAGACACAATTTTGTTCACGGTTCATTTGGAGCAGAGTTTTCATCGAAGGAAAAAAAGCTCCTGGTGCTCACGTGGTTATGGCACCGTGATGTCAGAGTCATCCTCTTTTTGTCCTGCATTTTCTGTCCCACTTCCATGGTCCAACCTCTCTGTTGTCCACAGGAAATCGGTCTGGTTGTTGCAGACAGCTTTCAGGAGGCAGGAGGTAACTTTTTTCTGAGCTTAGTAGTGGGTGTCAGACTCCAGAAAGTGTTCTCATAATGCGAGGTCATGTTCTGGAAATAGTCAAAACCCACTGATTTAGAGGAATGAGAGCATTCCATGTTTCTGTGCTGCTGATGCAATGGTGAGGGCAAGCTGGGGATGGTCCAGAAAAACAGCAAAGCTGGAGGAATATTCAAAGGCACTGTGCCATTTAAAATTATTTTCCTTATCATTTCCTCTCTGAGAGCAGTGTAATACTTTGTGTTAATCAGCTGGGACATATTTTCCATTCCTCTGAGAAGGTTTCCACCCCCTGTTCCAAGGAGCAGATCCCATTTAGCAGAACCGTGCCCTGACTGGACTCTGTCCACAGGTGTCATGGATGATGGTTCATACTCTGATGTGGACTTTACAACAATTCTCAGGCAAAGTCATAACTTCATGCACATCTTACTCTTCCTGCAGTCTCTTTTTCTTTCTTAACATTTTACCTTTTTTATATGCATTTCAGGTATTTTTTTCTTGAGCTGTGTGTTCAGTTTTGCATCCTTAGTTGACTCTCAGGTCTGTCCAGCTGGATACACCATCCCCAGTATATTGACAGTTTTATTCTGTAGAGTGTGAAAAGTCATAGTGGAGTTGAACTTAAAAAACCTTTACATAACAATGTCTTTGTTTCCAGCATCCCATAGATGTAGCATTATTCAGTTACATCTCATCCCATTTATTCTTCCAGTCTGGGAAGAAAAGCTTGCATCTTTAACCTTGCTGGGCATTATACCTTTGGCTTGCCTCCCCTCCCTCCCCTGGTCTACAATTTCACATTAACATCTTCCATCTGTAGCTTCAGGAAACAAGACTAATTCTTCCCTCTCTTTCTCTATACTACTCTGAGGTGCCACACAAGGTACCCAAAAGTGTGGCTGTAGCAATAACAGGGTATTTAATTTATTGTCTGAGAATTCAAAGGCTGTCACCACTGAGTGTGACCTCACGAGAGCCTCCACCCCCGAGGGCCTTGTCCATAAGCACTCCCCATATCTTTCCTCCAGACACTAAACTTTATTTCTATTTTCTTACATATGATGCAAGGTACACAGTGTTTGTGTTGCCTTCTTGTTGTGAGGCAGCCACTTACCACCCAGTGCTGTTCTCAGCCTGCTGTAAATTGTGGGCTCATTGCAGAGAACCAAATGGCCAGAGCACCTCCCTCTCCACTTGTTGAACTCTGCTCCAACACAACACTCTTTTTCTGCCTCAAAAATAAATGTAAAGGTATGTATAGTATGTTAGCCCCTCCTTAGCCTTTCCCACCCTGAAACTTTTCAAACAGGGATGGCATGTTCCTCTCTTCACTGCCAAAAAAAAAATAAAATAAATTCCTTTCGCAGCATTTCCCCCTTCCCCCATTTCTTCTCAGCTGACAGCTGTGAGAGTGGAACTTTCTTCAGCTATCCTATCCATTGCCCCCAATTCTGTTTTTAAGCTAGGTTTGGTTTAAATATCCAAGCCATCTTCGACACTACAGGATTTTTTTAATATAAAGTGGCTTTGTAAATGCTTAATGTGGGTAGAGACATGACAACTGTTTTCATATATATATATATACATACATATATATATATATTTTTCTTTTTTAAATGACATTTCCCCCTCTTCCCTTGGCAATTGAGAAGGCTGATAGGGAATTAAATTGAACAATACAGTCATTTTAGAAGTCACAGGAAGGCCAAAGTTTCATAATAAAGCAACTTTTTTTTCAAAACTATCTCCTTATAACTGAAACTATCTATTCAGTTTTTAAACCGTTCACTTCTAACCAACCAAAAATCTCATTAAGAAATATAAGGGTCGTATTCAAAACCTGGAGAGTAAAATGAAAATAGTGGAATTTAAGATAATTTGTTGAACTTCCTGTTCTCAAGCATGCAAGGCCTGATACCTTTAGGTAGTTCTTCAGTTGGTTGTTCTGCACTTTGCTCAGACTGGGAGGTTTTCACTCCCTCTGACATAAACACCTACAGGACCTTTATGAGAACTTTACAGCTTTATGAGAAGGCAGTTTTCTGTCCTCATTGCCATCAGCCCGTGTACAAAGGAATGTAAGACAGGTACTTGTACTTTAGTTGACTTTACAAGGCAGGACCCAAAGTATGTGCAGTTGCCTCTGCAGAATCCAACCACAATTTAATAATTAAAACATTCAGGGAAGGGGAAGGTTAGCTAGTCATTTTTCCATGGATTATCACAGCTGCTTGTCCATGTATTGGAAAATCTAGGTGTGATGCTGCTAAAATAGGATTGATGGTTCCATGACTTGTGAAATTCATGATTTCACAAAATCACGTGATTTCTGGAAAATGTGTTCAGGATGCTTTGAATCTCCCTGTTCTGAACCCTTTTCTGAACCCAAGGATGGAAATCATGTATGAACAGGTAGTGGTGAAAGTGGTGCTCATTTTCCTGTGACCTTAAGGATAAACAGACCTGAATCAGCAGATAGCAAACTTCCTTCGTCCTTTATCTGTCTTGTTGACTACAAGGAGATAACTTGACTTCAGCCATTTGGGGTTTGTCCATTCAACATTAGTCTGTGACAAAATGGCATGGAAAAAAAAAAGGAAGCTTATTTTTTGGTTGATGTATCATAGTTCTTGCTATCACACTCCAAAAGAGTCTGTGTTCAGTGCTTAAGAATCAGTGATTTCTGTGGAGGCTGTGCTGCAAGCACACGTCTAAATCGTTTTAAATCGAGAATGTTTTGGAAAACTTAGTTTTTTTTGGAAAACTTAAGAGTTTTTCTTGTCCTGTCCCATACTCCTGCATGCACACCTTCAGCTTTCCTCATCCCTGGAACTCCAAACCCTCTGCAGCAGGAAGCACATGGGAGCTCTGTGTTGTAGATTCACCCACAGTGCACAACTGTTTTGTAACTCCTCAATCAGAGAACATTTTGTTTTGCAGAGACACGATGGCTGGCACATGAACAACACCTAAAATGCCTGCTGCCAATTTGTTGTTTGTTACTTGGTTTATTAATTAAGTTACACAAAAGATTTGGAGAAAGGCCAACAGTTGTGTTTCTTTTTTTTTTTCTTTTTTTTTTTTTTTGTCCCATTTTTTGGACTGCCTGCTCAAAGCAGAACAATTGCTGGGGCAGAGATACAGAGGAGTCCCCAAAGGTTAGCTCTGTTCTGGGACTAAATTACACCAAAGCCTTGCTCCTTCACTGCTGCCATGAACTTTAGTAGAGATATCCTGTTGGGCTATTAATTGACCTCCTAAGAACCTCTGTTTACATCAAAAATGATGAGCCATGTAGTTTTGAACCAGAAGAAAAAGCTCAAATATATTTGAAATTGAAATTTCAGCTCGGCTCATTGGATATTTTTCCATATTTCTCTCAACTCCACATTGCTTTCTCTTCATATATTTTTTTTTCTTTTTGGTAGATTTTTTTACCCTTAATTTACACAAATAAAAGATGGGATTTCACGTGGTTTCTTTTTAGCTTAATTATATATGTATTTGTATATATACATACCTATATATATATAAATCACTTTCCATTACACTTTCTTGTTTCTATTTTTTCCAAAAGGAATGTGATAGCAAGATTCAGCTGGCATTCCAGATGCAATTGGCATGCCAGATTTCTAACTGCTACAAGATGGTGTGGTAACAGAGACACAAATTTACGTAGAAATGATGATTTTTGCCCCATATATCTTTTCCTACACAATTTTTTTTTTTTTTGCCAGAGGAAGAAACTCTTCTGTAGGAATTTCTGTAGTGGATCAAACTAGGACCCAGCTTAATTCAGTAGCGTGTCTGAAACCATCTCTATTCAGCCTCCCCTGAGAAAAGCAGCCTTTGGGTCATGAAGTAATCTTCCTGTAGGAAAAGTTTCCTCTTAAAATCACTTTGTGGGCTGAAGTGTGAAATACTTTCCTCTAATTGTGGATGTTCCTGTTGCCCATATAAAGCTAAATTTCTCAAAGCCAGCGGAGTTCAGGCCTCAACAATACATTGTGGTGAGCAATTCCACCTGGTCCTGAACTGAAGAGCAGAGCTGAGCGTGGTTCAGCCTCGCACATGTTGCTCTAAGGCACCTCATCTTTGTAAGACAAACTAGACTTGGCCAGTCCTTCCTCACCATGAGAGGCCTTTGCATGGACAACTGATTTTTATTACCAATTTCAGTGGAAGTAAGCTCAGTATTCAGATTTAACAGAAATGAATATGCTTGGAATTCCAAAAGTTGGTTGGATATTGAGGGCAATTTAAAAAATTAAAATGTTCTTACATCAAGTCATGGCATGGAACCCAATTCTTCATTAATTTACCCTCAAATCAATCAATTTACTCGGTTAAAAATGAGAAGAAACCCTTGTGCTTGCAGTATGCTTAACCAAGGTCAGGAATTGCTGTGGCACATTGGAGGTGCTTTTGGGGTGGTATTTCTCTGAAACTTTCTTCTTCTGTTCAGAAATAACTTTGAGGAAACAGTGCTCGCTTCCATTTCACACGATAAGGACAATGAGTTTGTCCCATGCTGGCATTTTACACAGTATGAAAATCCTCATCCATGCAATCCTTTCTAGAGCCATTCCTAACGCTGCTGACACATTTTCTTGAAGTTTTAAATGGGGTTTTAGTAACTTATTCTGAGATGCAGCCCCCTGAAGGACCTCAACTACACCAACCCAGTCCCACGAAAGAGAAGAGAAGGCACCCAGGGGACCTTATGACTCTTTACAATTCCATGAAAGGAGGTTGTAGCCAGATGGGGCCCAGGCTCTTCTCCTAGATAAAAGGTGACAGGACGGGAGGACATAGTCTTTAAGCTGCACCAGGAGAGGTTTAGGTTGGACATTAGGAGGAATTTCTTCACAGGAGGGGTGATCAGACATTGGGAAGAGCTGCCCAGGGAGGTGGTGGAGTCACAGGGAGGTGTTTGAGGAAAGGCTGCACATGGCACTCGGTGCCATGGTCTACTTGACGTGGTGGTGTTGGGTCACAGGTTGGACTCGGTGATTTC
>NW_020884887.1:12991471-13005147 GCF_003945725.1 Corapipo altera | reverse complement strand
GGCCCCGCCGGCCCCGCCGCCGCCGCCGCTCCCGGCCCCGCTCCCGGCCCGTCCTGGCCCCGCTCCTGGCCCGTCCCGGCCCCGCGCACAAGTTCGGCCGCAGGAGCAGCGCCAGCGGCGGCCGCGGCCCAGCCCCTCACCCACACCGCGCCCGGTGGGTCGGGGGGTTGAGGTGTGTGTGTGTGTTTGTGTGTGGGGGGGGGGGGGTGCGGGCCGCGGGGTTCCGGAGCGGGGCGGGGGGAACGGGCCGGGCCTGTGGGGACGCGGGGCCGAGGCCTCTCCGCGGGGCCGCCGGGACAGGGTGGTGCTGATGGGGGGCAGGGGCAGCGAGGGGACGGTGAGCGGCGTGTGGGGGAAGGAGCAGCGCCGTGAGGGAGAGAGCGGAGCGCGGGGCCGCCCGCGGGGAGCGCGGACACGCGTGGGGACGGGGCGGGCACCGCGGGGGTTGTGCCTTAGTTTTTTGCTGCTGTGGTTTTTTTGTTTGTTTGTTTGGGGTTTTTTTTAATATTATTTTATTTTGTTTTATTTTTTTTTGAGACGAGAGCTAGCTCTTGGCTGAAGTCAGGCCTGGCCGAGCGAGAGGAGAGCAGCAATCCCGCCCGGCTGGTAAAGGGGCGGGAGGCGATGTGAGGGCACACAGACACAGACTCCTCGCACTCACACACACTTGTCCACCGTGGCCCCTCCTCGCCTGACAGATGCCTGACAACAGATGCGCGGCCTCTGTGATTTAGGACGGCGAATTTTATTTTTTTATTTTATTTTTTTTTTTTTTTTTTTTTTTTTTGTCTTCTGCGGGTTGTAAAACTTAATAGAGGAAATATGGTCTTGCGGTTAAAAGCACAAGACTGGAAATCAAGTGATCTGTGCCCTGTGCCAGTTGTGGGGTTTCTGATGTGACTTAAGGTGATTGAATAGTATGTCACAGTAGATGAAGGGAAGAACTGATTTAGTAGTAGTGTGGAATATATTATTGAATAGGTTCAATAATAGTTGTTGAATCTTTTTGGTGGAATCTGTAGGGATTTAGAGATTCTACTCAGTGAATCACTGGGGCCCACTGCTTTAACAAAACCTCCAAGGAATAACTGTCAAAATTTGCATCAGCAAAGTTTTGTCTGTCATGGGAAATTAGATTGTCAGTGTGGGATGGTTCTGCATGAAATCTCTTGCTGGTTTTCATTCCTGTATTCAGATAATTAACTTTCCATGGGTGGCTTTAAAATACTGAAAACTGGAATGAGCATTGTTCTTATGTGTGTCAGTTGTGGAAGTTCTGGACAGAATGTCCTCCTGGTGTTCTTAGGAATCCCAGAATTTGATTGAAGAGGAGTAAAGGAAGGGGTGCAAACAGTTGCAGTCATGTGCCTGTGCTCATCAAAAGCTGTAATGCTTTATGAAGTTGGCACCTGGTGGTAGTGGAAGTTAATAGAAGCAGCAAATAACTTAATTGAAGATGTTTCATAATTAGTGTGTTGTAACTTTGGAGAGTGCCCTGTCTGTGTTGGATTTAATGTCTTAATCCCTACCGTTTGATAGTGGTTTACTCCTGCCTCTGATATTAAAATATTGTTCACTTGGCCTTGAAATTGCTGCTAAGTGCCTAATGCCACTTATATCTGCAAAACAAAACCCCAGCAAACCATGTGCTCACTGGGTTTGCCTTTGTCAAACCCTTCTTTTCCTTTCAGATGTGGAGGAAATACTTTTGAGGGAGGAATGTGGTTTTTTTTTTTCCTAAAGAGAACTTTCCCAGTGGAAGCCCAGATGGACAGTGGTGATGGGGCTGAGAAACTGGAAAGGAGGAAGAGAGAGGCTTCCTCTGCATTTCTTTCTCTGGATGACAAAAGCTCCCAGCAGCAGGGAGTGCTGCTGTGTGCAGCTGTGGTGGGTGGGGTTTTTATTTGGAGGTTTGGAGTTTTAACCTCTTATGGAACTTGAAGGAACTGTAACTGTGGACCCTCTGCTATCTGGTGCTTGTTATGAAGTCAGGTTTTTAGTCTTGCACCTGGAGTGGGTGATCTGTGCAGAGTTTTGGTGATCACAGATTATTTGAGCTGGAAGAAGTTCTGTCTCCCAGGATGAAGTCCTTGTGCTCAGTTCAGCGACTTTTGGGGTTTAGGTGAATGTTCTTTGCAAATTATGTTGTGGTCTTTATAATTTCAGAGGACACTTTTAATTTCAGAGAAATGTCGTGTATATTTTCTTTTTAGTTGTCTGAAGAAAGTGCTGAGGACTCTTTTGTTGCCCTTGGCTGGGTTACATACCTGCAGAAATACTGCTGTCCTGTATCATCTTTTACTGCCAGCTAAGGCCTCGTTTTTCATTTTCTTTATGTTCATTTGGGTTTTTTAATTAAAGGACAAGTTCTTCTAGTGTCTCTGCTAGATTGGCTGAAATGAATTTTAATCTGTTAATGTTTCTTTAAAGATCTTTATAGGGTTTTTTGCTATGAACAGGTAAGGAGCTCATGCCCAGAACGAAAAGATTTGTTCCCGTGCGAGCTGAGAGCACTTTAGATATCCCCATGGCTAACGATAAACAGCACATTTAAACCAAGTTGAACAGTAATTTAAGACTTTTGCAGTTGCCTTTAGTCACAGTGCAAGTTCCTGCACAGTTTTCTGGAAGCCTTTTTAGCCCTGTTCCTGTGACCACGTAGAGAAGCTTGGCTGGCCCTGGAGCGTGGGTTGGCAGGGGCAGGACGGTGCCTGCCAAGGCTGTATCCCCACTGACCTACCACCAGGGCTGAGCCTGCCAGCACTGTCCTCCCTGACAGAGGATCTTTGTCAGAGTCCCTGCTACTGATACAGCAGCTATGAAGGAGTGTCTCTGAATTCTGGGTCAGTGCATGTCACAAACTGACAAATTTAGAATACTTTGCCGTTCATTCATTCTGTGCACGGGGGGAAAAAAAACCCTCGCTGAGTTACTATTGTCAGCATTCCCTCCAATCCTGCAGCTTTTGTGAACTTGTCACAGCCTTGTTGCAATTCACTTGGAGTGGAGTTGTACACACACACACACACACACACAGACACACACACACACACACAGACACACACACACACACACACACACACACATCTTATTTTTCTTCCTCTTTTAAAGCTTTATGAGTGTCCCTTCTTTCAGGTTATGCTTTTTGTTGCCAAGTCATAGTATGTAGGATCTTAGTCTTTAATGAGGGCCTTGCACATGAACATCTAAATTTATGGAAGGCTTTGTCCAGCTTATTAATTTTTTAGCATACTTCAGGGTTTGTGAAAAGTATAATTTTCCCATTTTTCCCTCCAGCTGTAGTAGAGGTCATTCCTGATCACCCACTTGCTTGTCCATGTGCACCAACCTCCCTATGGAGGTGTAGGCCTTTGTTGCTGTGTTTGGTGAACATTAGCAGTGCTTTTCTGTGTAACTTTAATTAAGAAATGGATGCTAACTTTTGGTTAAAGTAGATCTTAAAATAACCTTAGAAACATGAGGCAGTTTCAGGGCTCACTGCTGTGGATGGTGGCATTTTCCAGCATAATGCTCCTGTTGGGAAGTGCCAGTTAGCTGAAACAGAAGTGTGAGAAAATGCACAGTTGTGACAAAACAACTTAAGGGAGAGGGATTTTGGTTCAAAGACAGAATTTGTAGTTTTTGAGAACTTCTACAAAAGCTAATTGCTCAGTAATTAGAGCAGCTGCAGGGACCGGGGCCCTGGGAGTGCTGGATCTTTGTGTTCTCAGCAGGGATGCTTGAAGAAATAGATACTAACTTTTTTTAGGCTTTGGAGGTTTTGGTGTTTTCTCCCTCCCCCTGTATCACAGTTAGACTCAAGTTTTGCCATGATGCAGAGCAAATTCAGAACTCCCTGTTCTTTGGGTATAATTTTTCTGAGCTTTTCTTGGCATCAGATGGAAGTGAGGGTGCTTTGGAAATGCAGTGGAGCTTTCTTTGTGAACTCTTTGACTGGACCTCGTCCTCTTTTGTGATATAAATCATTGTCACTGGGATTGGTTTTTTTAACAGTAATTTTTGAGAAGACATTAAGAAAAAACAGAAACATCTCTTTGCTATCTGAGCTACATGGCTTTTGTTTCCACTTCTTGCATGTGTGTTGTATCTCTTGCTGCTTTTGCTTGGCCTCAGAGTTTTTGTTAGGTTTCTTGTAAGAGAGTGCTGGTTAAATACTTCTCAGCTGACAGAGCTAAATGCTTCAGGCTTTTGTTCTGTTATTTTTTTTAAGCTGTGTTAGATGGTGGACAGATGTGGAAATGAAAAGAAAAAGTATTGTGTGAGAAAGCCCTGTCTGAAACTGTCAATATATTTTTCTGTTTGGAGGGCAGTCATGGTTAGTAAAAGTTTGGAAGATAGCAGACAGTTCTTTTCTGTTCTTGTTTACATGTATTATTAGTTAGACCTTATTGCCTTACAAGGCATGTTGGAAGCACAGAAATCTAGTGCTGGTATAAAAGCACTTATCATAGATTCTGGCCAACTGAATGTACATTTAGCTATGCAGGCCTAGTTCTGCTGAAAATACCACAAGTTCCTTTTTGATATAATTTATAAAATCTCCTTTCATCTTTTACTTAACCCTAAGGGGAGGAGGGGGAAAAAAAAAAGCTGTATCATTGATGGTATTCCTCATGGCTGAGATGTTGCAACTGAAGAAAACTCTTTTCTGTGGGTTGGCTGTGGCATGTGGGCCCTTCAAGTTATTAACCAAGTTCTTTAACCAGAGTGTAATCTTAGGGTTTATTTTATCCTTGATGTGTTTGGAGAAACTGTGGAGTTAACTTTTCTTCTGTATTTGTTCCCAAGAAAAGGCTCATTGCAGGGGACTGCAGTGTAAGAAAATGATAATAAACCCCAAGCCCAGTCCTGCACAGTTCCTCTCAGGAAATCTGTAAGGAAAGAAGGATTTTTAATAAAACCAGGTGAAATCGATGTGTGAGGTTGTAGTTTTAAAGAAAGTATTTATAAATGTATATAGCATAATGTGCTGTAACACACTGCAGTTGAGTTTCTGAGCTCTGGATGAATATGTAGTATGTAAATATGTGTATGGAGTCAAACTGCCTGAGCATTTCTGAGCTTGATAGGGCAATAAAGTTGAGCACAAGAGCTGAGTGCAGAACAACTTTAGCTGCAGATCTGCAGCAGCTCTAATGAGCTGCCAGTTGTGTTGCTGGCTGTAAGTGGTGCTTTGTTTATGGGATGAAATCGAGTCTCAAAGCAGCTTCTCGGTTCCTTATTTCAGCTGGGTATGATGCTGCAGGAGGCTCCCTGAATTTGCAAACAAGTCAATTAAGCAGGAAAAGAATAGAGCTTGTCGTTGTGCAGCACAGGCTGAGTCCTGGCAGTGGGAAGGGATGAGGACCATGCAGTTGGCACCCATTTATCCTTGGGGATAAACTGTGGGAGCATTGTTCATTGCCAGGCTGTTTGGGGTGGTGGTTTGCTTGGTTAGTGGTACTTCAAATTTAAATTTTGCAGGTGGGAAATTAGTTTGGAATCAACGGCAGAACATGTTACACAAAAAGGAACATTAAAATAGTTACACTGTATGTAATGTTGCATTATTTGTTCCTGCTCTTTTAGCCAAAAGAAGATTCCTTGATACAGACTCAAATGAATCTGTTAAACTTGCCAGTTTAGTGGAGTAAGCTAAGAAAGTTTCACAAGAACCACCAAAGGTAGTGGAGTTACTTAGTATTTGTGATGGCAGGTGAAAGGTGAGATATTTGTCCTGTCTTCACAAATCAAACACAACTTGGAAGTTCTGCTGTTGGCCAACTGTTTATATCTGGCTGGCTGAGGTATTGAGAAGGGGTTCAAACAATGGACCTGTTCACACAACTGGTTTCCTTCCATTTGCTGTAGTCATTAACAAGACCTTTCAGTGTATAAATAATGCATGCCCCAAAGTCTCATTTTGATACAGTGATTACTTCCTTTTATACTTGCCCATTAAAAGCCCCCTCTTGCTACTCCATGCAATTCATTACAGCCCCTCTTTAAAGAGTGTTTGTAACTATTTTTTTAAAAGTAACAGCATGTTTTTCAGTTGATGTTCTCCCCTAGCTCAGCTGAAAAGTTATTTAATAAAAGAAGGTAATGCATAATGGGCCCTCTGCTTCATAAGGAAATTTAAGAAAGCTTTTTTCCCCCCCTGAAAGTTGTTCCCAGCTGTGTGTAGAGGTGCAGCAATAGGAGTAATTTGTGCAGCACTGAGTGAAAATGTGACTCTTTAAAGCATTTGTTTCTGTGCTCAAACCTTACAGTGATGCACTGTTGTGCTGCAATCACAGCTCATAACAGGGGCTTTTAAAGCCTCGGAAGAAATTGATTGTAAATATAGATATTGTGGGGAGGCTCTTCCTGGCAGATGGCAGGATTACTTAGAAACCTTTGGCAAATGAGGTGCTGAAATTACAGCAAATGCAAGTAAATGTTCTAAATGTGGTTTGTGCCTCTCATTCAGAAATTTAAAAACCCTACATGAATTGCAGTTTCTACATCAAAATGTTAGGTTCCTGCATAAATACCTGAACCTGCTGCTTTGTGGCCTTAAATAGCTCATGATTCACGAAGCTTTTTAATTCTACCTTGTTTTCTTAAGAAAGAGCAAAAGCTGGGAAGCTTCAGGATTTTTGCCTTCCAGAATGAACTTCTGAAAGGTGTGTAATGAGAGAAATTCAGTGTCATTTGCACTTCTCAAAGTATTTTGTTGCAGAGTTTCTTTTTTGCCCTTGCTTTTCATGAACAGGTAAAAATACTCTTCAGTAGAAGTCTTGAAAGCTCATGGGGGGGCAAAATGGAGTTACAGTAAATGTTATAATATTTTAAACTTCAGCAGTCTGGTTCTTCAGTGGTTACAGCACAAGTCTGTGTGTAGAAACTTCTTTTTTGAAGAAGTTGAAACAGTTTTGATCAAATCTGCTATGATGCTTCTGGAACACTTTTTGTTTTCCTTGAGAGAAATGTAAAGCTTTTAGAGTTAATTATGTTACTTACTCCAAGCAGATTGTTTGTAAAATCATAGTTTATAGGACAGAGCCATTTATCAAAATTCCCTTGACACTTGCCCTACAAATCCTAGTTACTGCAAAACATCATTTTAGTAGAACTGTTCCAACTTCCTTTGCTTTGAGTTAGTTGTTTATTCCACGAACATACTTGTGGGTAAATGATGTTGAAATTATATGCAGCCACTAAAATTGCTTTCCTGGTTGATGCACTGTGTTCAGAATACTACAGAATAAAATATCCAGTTATAGATGATCACAGAACAGACTTGTAGGTCTGTAACCTTGATTGCTTGATAGAGATGTAATGGGATAGATCAGGGTGGCAGCACCAAGAGGAGTTTCTTAAAATCTCCTTTGAGCTCAGCTTAACTATAGGAATTTCTAGTGCATCTTCTGCCTTGATGATGCTTTAGGTTCTTTGAAAGCAGAGCTGAGAAACAAAAATAGAACTTTTGGATTGTCTTCTTTCTGCTCTGAGGCTCCAGGTGGGTTCATTTCCTTTTTTAGGGCTGTGAGCAATTGCTGTTATCTTGAGATACTGAAGGTACAAGGCTTGAAAGTGAGTTGCAACTATAAACAGCTTTTACTTTTTAGAACAGTAAACTTTTATCCTCAGTAAAAGAACAAATTTAGTCTGAGTTCTTGGCCAAGTTTCTCTCTCTTTATGTATTTCCTGTTGCTTTGAAGGGTGCAAAGGTTCTTCTGTGTAGTACTTCTGGGGAACTAAATTAGACTTTAAGTGCAGACACGTCTGTATTTCTGAAGAAATAAGGTGATACATAATTGATTGAGGCTTTTTTCTTTTTTCAGTTCCTTCCAGGGACTTACTGAAGCAGTGGGAGACTTCTATTTTCCTAATTTCTTTTTTTTTTTTTTTTCCAGTTTGTTTTTGCATGACAGCTTAGGAAGAAAGGTCTTCAAACAGTCGTTCTGTTTGTTTTGGTTTTCCCACTTTTTCTCCATCTTGCTGAAACCAAGCTGAATTATCAAAGAGGCACCAGTGGGATTAAACTACAGTGTGAAATAAATGGATTTTTTCCTGTCAAGAGACACCAAGTGTCCTTAGGTTTGTTCCCTCCTTTCCTCACCTTCTAACTCCCAGAAGAAAAAATACCTGTGGTACATAAATGCCTTGCCTGGGGATGTTTGCTGTACCCTTGCTACTTAGTATATGTTTCTGTTATATAAAAGTATCTGTCCAGGTGTCTGAGCCAGCTTGTAAATGTGCCCAGACACTCGGAAAAGCCTTATCAGATGACTTCTAGTGAATCAAAGATGGGAGGAAGAAAGATCTTCTTGATTAAAGGTGGCAGCCTAAGAGAACCAGCACAGAGGTGCTTAAATCTTGCTTCCCACCTCCACCACCACCCTTGTGTCTCATGTGCAGATTTGGTGTCTGGGCATGTGGTAGGTGCTCTAACTCCTGGTGGTTTATCAAAAGCTGAGAGACAATGTTGTTTGGCAGTCTCTGTAGCAGGAGAGGAAGCATCTTTTGTTATTGACATCCTTTCTCTTAGACCAGCTCTTGCTTTTTGCCAGCTGCTCATTGTCTGTACTTGCTTATTTAGTATTCACAAGGGATTTTACAAGTTCTTATCAGTTCGTTGCCACAGCCCATCATTTCCTCTTGTCATCGGTGAATTGGTGGGGGGAGGATTTGCTCTGGAGCTGGGGAGTGGTAAAACACCATTCATGAGCTGCCCTGGGCTCTTCTGCTCCTCTCCTTTCTGACTTTGTAGTAAAGGTCACATTTCTAGTCCTTACTCTGTCATGCCTTCCCCCTCCCCTCTTTTTCTGGGGAAAAGAAAACAAGTTTTTTTTTCTTTTACCAAAGGCTAAAAATATCCAGCTCTTCAAATATTCTTCTTAAAAGATATAAGGAAGTGCAGCATAAAAATAGCTCCAGCTAAAAAAAAAAAAAGGGTTGACCACCTTTCTGAGTGGCTGGGGAAGGGATGGTTGGAGCTTTTTGTTGGGTTTTTCTTTTAGTTGTGTTTGGTTTTCTCTATCTACAGCTTCTTCCTAATTTTTTTAATACTCTTCAAAAACATGAGGGAACTAATTAGGGTTAAAGCAGGAGAAAGCAGCTGCTGTAGGATTTTTCTCCTTTTGGGAAATAAAGGTCCATCTGAGAAAGCACCACTGGCCTTGGAACTGCTGGTTCCACCCTCCCTCTTCCCTGTTCCTTCATAGCAAGTTCAGTCTTTTAGTGAGGCAGCATGACAGGGATAGACTGTTAGTTTTAAAGCATATTCCTCAAGCTTGTCTTCTAAAGGAAAGTCATGGATTTAAGAAACATTAACATGAACTATGCTGTCCCTATCATCCCTTGTTGGTCCTTTTTCCCACTAATCATTAATGTAAGAATTAGAGACTGATCTTTTTTTGGGGGGTGAGGTCCTAGTACTTCTGGGTTTTTGTTTTGAAACAAAATCAGGTGCAATGCTGAAACAAGAGAGTCTTTTACTATCTGCCTTTTTGTTTTACTTTTTTTCTAATTCCTTGTTAACTTATCTTTTTGACAGAACTAAATCAGAGGAATCAGTCACCATTTTTGATGTGAAGACTTCATCGCTGACATCTCTATGCTCGTTTGGCAGCCTCCAAGAAATAACACAGCTCAGCAGTGGCAATAACTGCCTTGGGTATACACTGACAATTATTTGGGAAAAACAAAGAAAACCCCAACAGCCAAAACCCACCAAACCTTTTGAAGACTTTGTGTCCAATGACGTCAATGGCCAGTTTGTTCTCCTTTACTAGCCCAGCTGTAAAGCGTCTGTTGGGCTGGAAACAAGGAGACGAAGAGGAAAAATGGGCAGAAAAAGCCGTTGACGCTTTGGTAAAAAAGCTGAAAAAGAAAAAGGGTGCTATGGAAGAGCTGGAGAAAGCCCTGAGCAGCCCAGGCCAGCCCAGCAAGTGTGTCACCATCCCCCGCTCCTTGGACGGGCGGCTCCAGGTGTCCCACAGGAAGGGCCTTCCCCACGTCATTTACTGCCGCGTCTGGCGCTGGCCTGACCTCCAGAGCCATCACGAGCTGAAGCCCTTGGATATTTGTGAATTTCCTTTTGGATCTAAACAGAAGGAAGTCTGCATCAATCCATACCACTACAAGAGGGTGGAGAGCCCAGGTACCTGGAAAATTACTGTCTTACAACTGCACAAAATCTTCTGTAATCACTTACTGGTCGCTCCCTCCTCCGGTGCTGTGGAACTGATTGGAACTGGTGTATGAGGGAGTTGGGGAGAGGAAGTTCAAAGGGTACATTGCTGGTGTGGTTCTGGGGAGGTGTGTTGTCCATTCTTTGTCATTAATCTCTTCAGCCTGCTACCCTTCAAGTTAGTAGCAAAGTCCTCATTTGTAGCAAAACAGAAAGCAGTGATAAAAAGACTTCAGTTTCTTTGACAAACTTTTTTAAAAATCTCAGTTCTCACAAGGAGGTTGGTGATGTTATTTTACTATTTAATGAGTGAGTGACATGACTTGAGGAGATAAAAAAAAAAGAAATAAAATTCTTGGATGGTAGAGTTCCCCACTTGAATTCCAATCAGCAAAGAGCAGAGATGAATAGAGCCAAGAGTGGTGATCAGAGCAAGGTTTATACCAGGTTTGTGTCAGGTAACAAGCCTGCTGTTTAGGAATTCTGCCATGGGAGGAGGGGAGGAGGGTTGGGGTTGCAAGTGGGAAACATGAAGGATGTTGCTGTGGACAGCAGAGTGAAAAGTTGCTTCTGTTGTTCCACAGTGGTTGTTGTAACTCTACTGCAAACTGCAGTGCTCAAACTGCAGCACTGGAATTCCAGACTCCAGCAGCCCTGGGTTTAAAATTTAAAACTCCAGCTTAGCAATACTTTTATATTGCAGTATAGATTTTGTTTGTCTTCAGTGAAAGGGGCATTATGTAACTCTATAGTTTGACTGGGGTAATACAGACTGTATTTCCATTTTCACTCGTTTGCTCCTGCACACAGACAGTGAGTTTTGCACTTCTGCATCAGTACTTCAGTACGTGCCACATGGTTTGTTTTGTTGGTTTCTTGTTTTTAAAAAGAAAGGTCATCTTCCACTTGCATGAGATATATGTGTGGTTTTGTGATTTTTACAAGAGTAAAGTTTGAGTTTTTCATGAAGGGTAATGTAAAAAGTAAAGGAGAGAGGACAGGGTAAAGGCATGTCAGATTAACCCCCTGCTCCTCTTTCCACCCCACTAGTGTTGAACTATCACAATGAGCAGAAATAGAACATTATTTGTATCTCCTCCTAGCTCAGTTTTTAATGTGAATTCACCTGGTTTTCCTCTGTGTTTTTTCCAGTTCTACCTCCAGTGTTAGTGCCTCGACACAGTGAATTCAACCCCCAGCACAGCCTCCTCGTTCAGTTCAGGAACCTCAGCCACAACGAGCCCCACATGCCACACAACGCCACGTTCCCTGACTCCTTCCAGCAGCCCAACAACACTCCATTCTCCATCTCCCCAAACAGCCCCTACCCCCCTTCTCCAGCCAGCAGCACTTACCCCAGCTCCCCAGCCAGCTCGGGGCCAGCCAGTCCCTTCCAGCTCCCAGGTAAGTCCAGCCTGAATGCCAGTTTAATAAAAAGAATTGAAATGTCCAGTGCTCTTGGGATTTATTACCTCAGGAATTTGTGATATTTGAAATAAATTGCTTTTTCCATTTGCATTTCGAGGAGTTTTCTTCCTAGTTTTGTCACTGGTCAGACTTAATTATTGTGGTTTTATCTTTCCAAATGTTTTTTGTCATGGATATAATAGTGGTGAGTTATTTTGCACAGCATCAGTATATAATAACTGATACATACTTTAAAAGAATATCTAGCAATGAAATGAAAGCAGATGTAAGAGGCAGAGCAAGAGGTTTATTGATGTCTTTCTCTGAATACAGTGGTGTTTAACAGGAAAAAAGCAGCAAATCTTTGTTAGAAACAGATGGGACTAAATTGATTCTCTTTAACTGATTTGGGTGAAAAAAGGAAAAAACAATTGGTAGGGGCAGAGGAAAGAAGTCTTACTGATTGTCTGGCTGTTGGTGTGATTATAAAGCCAAGAAGTTAATTGATTAATGATTTTAATCATGAGGCTCAGTGGCCTCTTCATTGTTGTTTCTGATTGCTCAGTTCCCCTAAAAGGGTGTCCCAGTCAGGGGGATCTCTTGGCTGAGTATTGGGATGCATTAATGGGGCACAGTAGTGTGCTGCTGGAAGAAGCACTTTTATAATGACCTCAGCCTACAAAAGCAGAAAAAAAAAACCCCAAAAACTGCTATAGGCCTTCTTTCTGCTACAGCAAATAAAGTTATTTCTTCTACTACTTTATTTTTGAATAAAGGGGAGGCAAGAAAGCTAATGCTTGTATGGCAAAAAGTGGGAACCACAGTCATCTTGCCCAGCTGCAGGAGTGCAGTTAGTAAACTGAAAAAAAAAAAGGGGGGGGCAAAAAGAAAAAAGCACATTTTTTTTTTAAGGTATCCAATCTTGTTGTTAGTCCCATAGGTAAAACTTCAGCTATTGAAGGAGTTTACTGTAAAGACAGCTGGCTGTTTTCAGATCTCTTTGAAAATGGGTCCAAATTTTTTAACATCTCTTGTTCAAGAAAGTTTTTGGGTTTTTTGTATGTTTACAACTGTACAATGAATAAATATTCTAAATTGCTGAGGTTTACTCTTATTTTTTCCCCCTCTGTAGCTGATACTCCACCTCCTGCCTATATGCCCCCTGATGATCAAATGGGGCAGGATAATTCCCAGTCGATGGACACAAGCAATACAATGATCCCTCAAATCATGCCAAATATATCCACCAGAGGTAAGTTGTGGGGTCTGGGGTAAAATTACAGAGTTTGGCTTCTTACAGCTCATGACCAAACTGAATGAATAACTTCAAATGGGCCAGTAAATCTCAGTGGTAAGTCCTTCAAGGCAAACTGGGGCTGTAGCAGAGAAAACTGAGAAATAAAACTTGCCTGGCTTATTTTCATCTCTTGTTTTCAAAGCCTCAGGGCTTCCAACAAGTTGAACTCTTTTTTGTTTCTTTTCTGCTACCTTTGACTGTTGCTGGAGAATTATATATGAACTAAGGCTCTGAAAATTTGGGTCCCAAAATAGCCATTATAACAGATTTTTTAAAAGTGGGCAGGAAAATCATGTTTCACCTGCTATCCCAGTGGTTTTGTGTGTGTGTAGGGTTTTTTTTTTAGTTTAATATCAGACTTAAAATTGGAAAATAATTGTAAAATCAGCAGGATAACTAAAATGCATGAAAATAAAAATCATGAAGATGTTAAACAGGATAGTTCTTGCCCATCCTAAGTGTCAGCTAAGCTTTTACTGATCTGGTGGTGTTTTGGGAGGAAAAATGTTCTTTCCGTTCGCTTCTTTTCAGATGTCCAGCCCGTTGCCTATGAAGAACCCAAACACTGGTGTTCCATCGTGTATTATGAGTTAAATAATCGTGTTGGGGAGGCCTTTCATGCATCTTCCACAAGTGTCTTGGTAGATGGGTTTACAGATCCCTCCAACAACAAGAACAGGTTCTGCTTAGGGCTGCTCTCGAACGTGAATCGCAACTCGACCATCGAGAACACTCGGCGGCACATTGGCAAAGGTAAAGCACACTGGCAAAGGTAAAGCACACTGGCAAAGG
>NW_020884887.1:12991226-12991461 GCF_003945725.1 Corapipo altera | reverse complement strand
GTAAAGCACACTGGCAAAGGTAAAGCACACTGGCAAAGGTAAAGCACGTTGGCAAAGGTAAAGCACGTTGGCAAAGGTAAAGCACACTGGCAAAGGTGAAGCACAGTGGCAAAGGTAAAGCACACTGGCAGAGGTAAAGCACACTGGCAAAGGTAAAGCACACTGGCAAAGGTAAAGCACACTGGCAGAGGTAAAGCACACTGGCAAAGGTAAAGCACACTGGCAAAGGTAAAGC
>NW_020884887.1:12896841-12991216 GCF_003945725.1 Corapipo altera | reverse complement strand
AGGTAAAGCACACTGGCAAAGGTAAAGCACACTGGCAAAGGTAAAGCTCGGCTGAAGAAATCAAGGCCTTGGGTTTGTTTCACCCTCTCTGCACTGCAGCAGGGGTTGTTCTCAGATGAGAATACCAGAGGTAATCTTAGATCTGATATGTTATTTACCTCTGCAGAATCAGAAGAAAACTTCTTTAGGCATGGTTTGATTCTAATTAGTCAGGAATTGCAGACATTTTTCTTAAAAGACTAAATTTTACCTCTTCCTTGCCAAACAAGATTATCATTTACCCTAACAAACAAACCCCTATGACAATGTACCTAGAGCTCTTGTGTTTCAGCACCAAGAAACATTGCAGGACTCCTGATATTCTGCATTCTGTCTCCTCCTTAAATCAAATTCTCCGTCCCACTGTACAGTATATCAAAGATTGTTTTATTTTGTTGTTGCAAGGCATTACCTGCTGTCTGTGTTCAAATATCTTGGTGAGTTGGCAGCAGGACTTTGAAGTGCTAATGCAAAACTGCAAGGGCTCATTTGTCTGAGTGAATCCATGGGGTGTGTTTGTGTGTGGGAGGGATTCCTGGAGACAGCAGGTTTTGCAAGATCTTCTAGTTTTCCTGTGCTGTTTGGCTGATAGCACATAGAGATGCACAGTTTTCATCTGTGATGGAATGTGCTTGGATTATCTTAAATTGCAGTGCTCCTTTTCTGAATATCTTCTCTTTTGTGACCAAGTCAGTCCTGAAAAGAGAACCCTGTTTCTGTTGCACTTGAGATCATTTGGTAAAGTTGGTCTTGAGTTTTGCTTGATGAAAATTCATCCTGTCCCTTAACAGTCTTTTTAAATTAGAAACTTTATAAATATGGCAAAATTTTGCAGGTTATTTGGAGACCACAAGTTCTGTTGATGTGTATTGGAAACTTGGCTCTGCAATGCAGTTGTCCAAGAAAATTTATAAATAAAACAATGCTATAAAGGAGAACAGCTGATTCCTGAGGTGTGAGTGGTTTGTCAGGTTCTTTGTTTGGGCTCCCCCCTCTCAGTGGTACTGGCAGAGGAATCCTGTGCATCTTCCCAAGGTAAGGGATGTACCCAGGACC
The DNA here is from genome assembly GCF_003945725.1 of Corapipo altera. NCBI lineage: Eukaryota > Metazoa > Chordata > Aves > Passeriformes > Pipridae > Corapipo > Corapipo altera. Next base: position 12,990,121 of record NW_020884887.1, on the reverse strand, counting down.
CATCAGCATGTTCTAGGGTGGTATTGGCTGCAATGAGCTTTGAAATGTCTACATCTCTGGTTGAAATTATGAAACTTAAACTTTGCTTTGTGGTAATTGTTCTGACAACAGTTAAGACTGTTTGGGGATAAAATACCATGTTTGATTTTTGAGGTCTGTAGAGCCTGATGGTAATTAAGTTGAGCAACTAATTGGATTTGCCTCTCCTTTGGCTTGATAAAATGCCCTGAAAATCAGAGCATGGATGTACTTCCTCATTCATGTCTGACCCTTCTCCCAGGACACACTTGTTTCTGCTGGAATTGCCATAGGCAGAAGCTACCAGTTGTATAAAAGGCACATAAATTCTCTAGAAAAAGAGCTTGAAATAGCAGTTGAAAGAAATGTGGCAGTAGTTTTTTCATTCTATTCTGTATCTGGTCAGAGAAGGACATCTAGTGGCTGGTGTATCATGAGCCTACTGTGTTTTGAAAAGGGAAAGTAAGTTATAGTGTGAGCAAAAGAGCTTTTCTGAAAAGCTCAGGGAGAAAGTTTACTTTAAAAAAATAAATAGGATTTACTACAACCACCTCAAAATCAGAGGCAACAAACTAATTTGCAGTGTTTTTATCGTTGTTTTCAAGGAGTTCACCTCTACTATGTTGGTGGAGAAGTCTATGCTGAGTGTTTGAGTGATAGCAGCATATTTGTACAGAGCAGGAACTGCAACTACCACCATGGCTTTCATCCAACAACTGTGTGCAAGATTCCCAGTGGATGCAGTCTGAAAATATTTAACAATCAGGAGTTTGCTCAGCTTTTAGCTCAGTCTGTCAACCATGGATTTGAAGCAGTATATGAGCTCACCAAAATGTGCACCATTCGAATGAGTTTTGTAAAGGTAAGTTATTTTGAGGGCAATTTAAGTTAATTGTGGGTTGGGGTATTCAGGAGTAATTCCACCAGCACTGTAGCAAAGCTGTTCTGACCTGATGTGGGTCTTTTCAATGATCAGTATATTGAAAATGCTTAATTTGGGGAGAGGGAAATCAGTGCAAGAAAGGAAAAGCACAGATTGCTGTATTGAATGTTGGCTGGGTATTTAATTACTTCAGTATCCAGGACAGGGATTTAATCATTGTGGTTGCTGTAATTTTATTAAAGAAGATTTGAGCTCGGGCTCTAAATTTGAAGGAACAAAGTGAATAACAGGTCCATTAAAAGACAGTGAGTAGAAAGGAGTAGAATTGATTGCAGGAAATATTCGACTCCTTCCAATTTATTAATGTTATTTTAAAAAAATGATTATGGAAAAAAGGCTTGATTTGAGTTTATGAAGTCAAGCTGTGCTATTGTCTCACAGGAGTTTTCTCATCATTGTTTAATGAAGATACTGTCATACTGTCCCTCTTGGCTTTACTGTGGAGTCCTAGGGGTTTTTTTGCATCTTGTCCAAAAGATGTCATGTTGACTTATTCAAGTATGATAAATACTGCTCAGTTTGAGAGTGTGAAGGATCAGGGAGCAGGAGGTTGAAGCTCACTCCTCCTGGAGTGGGCAGGGAGCTCCCCAGGAGCCCGTGTGGTCCCTCCAGCTCTGCAGTGGGCAGTTCAGGCTCCCAGCTGCCCTTCCCTCCTGCTCCTGCCCAGCCTCAGGTTTTTTCCTTTAGATAAGAAGTGTTCCTAAATTATGAATTACCTTCAGATAAGTATCTTAGGTCCTGATTCCCTGCTTGTTGTTAGTGTTATTTTAAAAGAGAACCCTGTCCTGCAGTTGCTGGCTAACCCTGTGTTCCCCCTGCAGGGCTGGGGAGCCGAGTACCACCGACAGGACGTCACGAGCACCCCGTGCTGGATAGAGATCCACCTCCACGGGCCCCTCCAGTGGCTGGATAAAGTACTTACCCAAATGGGTTCTCCTCTTAATCCCATCTCATCTGTCTCATAGTGCTGACATTCTATCTCCAGCCTTATTTTTAGCGAACTTATTCTAATTCTAGAGCAACTTCCAGTGGATACTGTGAGCTATATGGAGGATGGATCTTATGGTTTAATTGTGTTGGTTTTGTTTTTTTTTTTTTAAATCCCTCTGTGACCAATTCCATTGTGTATAGCTAATCAGTTTTACATTTCAAATTGTTCTTGTGATGCTTAAGTGACAGTTGAGCCCTAAGGGAAAAAATAGTCTATTGAGAAATTCAGAACACTTTTCCCCTCCTTCCCCTAGAACTTAAACAGACATATGTCTTAACTGGAAAATCTTTTTGTCCTGTAGGGACAAGAATCATGGAGACTGACTTCAGAAAATAAATACATATCATAGTTTGGGATTTTTTTTTTTTTAATGTTTATGAAACTGTTTGAACATGTGCAGCTCCAGCTTGCAAGCTGTATTTTTAGCATAGTGGTTTAAACATCTTAAGGTTGACATCTGTCATAAGCAAAATTAGACTTTATTATGGCTAATTTGCCTCAGATTGAACAATGTGATTTTTTTAAAGTGTACACATGAATATACTTTTTACAAATATTGGAGTGGTGTAAAAACACTTGTATTTTCTATTGGAAAATGCTGTCATAAACACACTATATTAATGCAGAATAGCAGTTCTTAGCCTTTTCCCACTTTGGTTTTGTAACATCTCTTTTAACCACCATTTAAAATAGTAATTGATACAAGGTAAACATCTTGCACGTTTCTGGAGTAGTAATTCTTGGTTTGCTTTGATTTACACTCATGCAGTTTGGATTTGGTTGCCAAGGCTGTCTCTTTTTAGGTACCCTTCTCTTTTTTAACATAAACACTACTATTTGTAAATGGCAGTGCTTACTACTTTTTGGAAGGAATAAGTTTTTTGTTTTCTTTTTGGTGTTCTAGCTGTTTATTTTACCTGTCTGGAATTGATCTGTGTAGGCCTTTTTAATCTCTCAGTAGACATTACACAGTATTAGTGATTACACTGTATTTAATTCACTTTCAGTATGAGTTTGAGTCTCTTTGAAGACTGTGAGTGGCTTAGCAAATGAGTTACTGAATGCAGAAGCTTTTACTTCCAGATAATTTAATGCAGACCTGGTGGTAATGACCAAAAGTAATCCCTTCTTTGTAGCCTACATGAAAGGATGGTCTCACTCCTGGCCCTCGTGGCAGGGGTTCAATCAGAAGACTTGTAACTGTAGTTGGCAGCTTTGTGGGACTGAAGGACTGCATTAATATGATGGTGAAATTCCTCCCTTGTAAGGAATCACAGAATCATGGAATGCTCAGGGGTTGGAATGGCCCTCAAAGACCATCTAGTGCCAAGCCCAGGGACACCTCCCTCTAGAACAGGTCACTCAAGGCCTGGCTTGAACATAGCTGGGGTTGGAGGAGCCACAGCCTCCCTGGGCAACCTGTGCCAGTGCCTCACCATCCTCACAGGAAAAAATTTCTTCCTGGTATCTGAGCTAAATTTTCCCTTTTCCAGTTTGTACCCGTTACTGCCTGTCCTGTCACTGCAGTTCTGACAACCAGAGTCCCTCTCTGGCTCCCTGGAGGCCCCTTCAGACCCTGGGAGGTGCTGTGGGGTCCCCCCACAACCTTCTCCTCTGCGGGCTGAACAGCCCCAGATTTCTCAGCTGCCTTCACAGGGGAGGTGCTCCAGTCCTCTTGCCAACATTGTGGCCTCCTCTGCACTTGTTCCAACAGTTCCATGTCCTTGAGCTGGGGACTCCAGAACTGTACCCAGTGCTCCAGGTGAGGTCTCACAAGAGGAGACCCGAGGGGGAGAATCCTCTCCCTTGCCCTGCTGCCCACGAGCCTTCTGAAGCAGCCCAGGATCCTGTGGGTTTCTGGGCTGTGAACACTCACTGCTGGCTCATGGGGACTTTGTCATCAACCAGCAGCCCCAGGTCCTTCTCCCAGGACTGTTCCAAATCCCTTCTCCACTCGAGCTGTAGGTGTGTCTGGGATTGCCCTGACCCGGGTGTAAGACCTCGGTGAACTTCAGGAAGTTTGCATCAGTGAGCTTTGGTGGAGAATTCAAACACTGTACTAAACACTAAAAGAAATCAGCTAAATAACTTATGCCTGTTTTCCCCCTTTTTATGATAAAAAAGGAGGCTGAAATACTCCAAGAGAATTAGAAGTGAATTATATACAAAATGTCTTTGCATGCAGAAAAAAACTCTTGTATTTTTTAACTTCTCACCTTCCTTTTTCTCTTTCCTGAATATCTCTTCAGCAAAAGGTTCAGTGTTTGGAGGAGAGGCTGAAAACTCTAATATGCAAATAATTATGGAAAGATGTGTTGCAGTTAATTACTGCAAGCCTGAGACATTGATTGCTTACACAAGTTCTTGTGTCTTCTATTGAATGACATTTTCTGCTCAAATGTGGAAATCATGCATCGTATGGTACCTGCATAACAAATGATCTTAAAGGATTCAAATTGTTTACGTGTCCTTAAAATGTTTCTTCTGAAATGCCTTAAAGGAATAAACTGTAACACTTCTGCAGAACCCTAATGTTCTCCTGTACAGGAATTTCTGTATTACTTGGTGTTTTGGGGGGGTTTTTTTGTGTTTTGGGGTTTTTTTTTAAACAGTTTCTCAAGTGTGTTTAAAAACCAACAAGTGCATCTTCAGGAGAAGGGGAGGAACATTATTTGCTGTTTACCTTTGGGGTCTTCTCTTTCATTCTTTGGAGCTGCAACCCACAGACAGTTCTTTTGATTGAATAAGATGCCAAGTCAGTTGGCCACAGAATCCAGCTTCTGTTTTCTTCTCCTCGGGGCCTGACTTCTGTCAAGTAGCTGAATATGTATATTTGACACTACAGAGTATTATTTTTCTTGACTAGCTTTTGTAATAAATGCCATGGCACGTTGAATTAAGGAAAGATTGCAATTGTAGGTACAAGATTTTACTTTATCCAAGATGTTTTTCACCTGGCTTCATCTCTGTTCACTTGTGTGCTTTTATGTGGCCAACTGAGTGACTCAAGAATGGGTGCTGAGGTGGGTGTTTGTGAGCCAGAGCTGGTGCTTAGTGCTGGTGTTGTGGTTTGATTGGCTGCCCGTGCACTGAACCATAATTTCTGCAATAATATCCAGTTAACCCACTTCTGATGCTGTCATTAAGTGCTAAAGTGCTCTGGCTTTTTTTCTGCTTGTGTCCATGTTCTGGAACTGTAATATCTGCAGTGCTGGGATAGCCTTGTGACTGCTGGTTTGGCAGGAGCAGGGGCAAACCCAGGAAGATTTGTCTGCCTTCTACTTCTCTGTTCCTTTTAAGCAGAGCCTTTTGGGTGCTTTCTAGTGAGCAAATTTTGTGTGCTGCTGGTTCATGGGGTTCCTAATCCTGTTTAGTTCATCTGTGCTGCTGATACAAAATGAGATATCGGTGCACAGATGGATTGGAGGGAGAGTTTTTTGACCCTGACAATGTGTCAAGTCCAGGGAGAGCAGGGAGTGCTGCTGCTGGGGCAGCATCCTGTGTATAAATCACTTCTTTATCCAGATGGAGGGATGGAGAAATTAAATCAGCCAGTGGTGTGGTAGTGGAAGAAGGAGCCTTTCCAGTGTAGCCCAGCTTGGATTGTTACCCTTCAGTGAAAACTGATTTGGCTTTTTTAGTGTATTTTCTTCTTTTTGGGCATCTCCTTTGCACCACCCACAGCATTGACTGGCAGCTTTGGCAACACCAGCAGAGCCTGGAGCAGGCTGACACCCATCCTTGCTGGGATTGCTCTTGCAGTCCCTGGGATAAGAGCTTGGATCTTGCTCCTTGGGCACCTCAGTGCTGGCAGTCAATCAGTGCCTTGTGTTTTACACCCGTTTAACTGCATCAGGCTGCAAGGGCTGACATTGGCTTAGACTGTCTGTAGGACCAAACCACAATTTTCTAGTGTGCCTGATGAGAGACAAATTAACAGCCCAGTAGGCAAAACAGTGATTCAACTGCTGTTACAATTCGGGGTAGAATTTTTTAAAGTATTGGAATTCTTCTAGTTTTTGCTTGAAGCAAAATGATTATTTTTTTTTTTCCCCCCACAGTATTAAAATGTGAAAGTTGTTGGTTCTTGGGTGTAAGATTGACTTGGATCCTTGCACTATAACTCTAGAGGACATTAAAATGTGTCAGGCTTCCTCCCTAGTCTGCAATAATGATTTTTTCATGCCATTGTTTTACTTGCTCAAATTGCTAATGATGGTTTCTAGAAAAACAAACAAACAAGAACCCAAAACCCCAAACATTTTCTAAATGTTTTGCTTCAAACAGCAAACGTGACTAACTTTTTTTCTGTAGTTGTGAAGTTTCTGTTTAGGAAGGTTTCCCCATTCTGAATTCAAATCAATAGACCAAACCATCAGATTTACAACAATATGTTGCTTTTCTGTGCTGCTCCATAAACCTGCTTCTGTGTTCGTTGCAAGCATAACCTTTATGCTTTTGTTTACATTGTAGGAAACACAGTTCTAGCAATGAGGTTTGTTGTTTTGTTTTTTTTTTTTTTTTTCATTTAACTCTAAACATCTTTTTATTTTGTTAATTTTAAAATGATTAGGTTTTGCTATGTTATGTTTTTAAAGATATTTTTTGCATACTGCTGCTCATATTTCAATAAACGAAACAGAAAACCCACAGATTTTATTGGTTTTATTTATGTGTTACTCTGTATGTCTCAAGTGTTTTCCAAGGGTTAATTGATCACTTGTAACTCCTGCTGCTGATGCCTCTTCGTGTACATAGAACTTATACAAAGGTGATCTTGATATTTTAAAATACTTTTCTGGAGCTTTTTGGTAATGCAAAAGCTGCTTGGAAGCAGAGACTAAATTATTTCATTACCTTATTTAAGAGCTGTTCTTGTAGAATGCAGCCAGCCCAAATGGTATCAATTTCTTAATATTTATAAAAATTATTTTTGGTGGTACAAAAAAATGTTTATCTGTAAGACTTCAGCAAGAATTTGATAAATATGTTGGGGGTGATTGGGGTTTTTTTTAACCATAACATTTTTTTACTACTCATCGTGCCTGGATGTGTCCAGCTTTGAACTGCTGAGGAACAGCCTTTCATTGAAATGAAACTCAATCTCATGAAACTCAAGGACTTTTAACAATAAAGTGTAAATTTAGGAGCAGTTCAGTGAGCTGTGTATTGGCTTATTTTTTAAGATCCAGGGGAAGAAAACTTTTCCCTTCTTTGTCCAGATACTGCAGAAATAGAGGTTGAAAAGTAATTAGCATTTATTAAATCTCTTTTTTTGGGCAGGATGAGTACAAAACCACTGAATCCCAATCCCACAGTGATAGATGGTTTGTTTAGTATAAAACTGAAATGAAAGTGTTGATACATCAACTTCAGCTGGTCTGGGCTTCCTGCTTTGGGATTTAATTTGGCCACCTGCAGTAATACTCTCAAATTCTTTCATTTTCTCAATAATGAGCTTTTTTGCTCTGAACATGAGGATCCAATCACTCAGGTAATAATTTATTTTCTTAATTTATCTCTTGATGCTGTTTTGTATCAGTATCCCCTGTACTGTTTTGATGAATTTGCTTCCAAAACAATGATTGCCATATAAAGTCCCCAGAAGATTTCCTGGGACAGTATAACCTGAATAACAGACTAATTTGTGAGCAAGATCTGAAAATAAGTCTTGCAGTGGCTTGTTGGCTTTCCAGCAACTCTATATGGACTTTAATCAATAGCTTTCTATACAAGTAAAAAGCAAGGAAACAAAAAACCCTTGGTTATTAAAAGTTTTAAGTCCCTGTTTTATAGAAGTGAAGAGGTTTTTGCTTATCTTGCTGGGGAATGTAGAGGTTTAGTAGCAACTCTGTGAGCAGCAAAAGTAACCTCTGAAATTCTTCATTCATGGGTTTTTCTTCAGAGGAAAAAAAAAAAGCTTTTGGGTGAAACAGCCCTTTTCCACCCCCTCTCCAACCTACATTGTTAAATGAGTCAGAGGCTACTTCTGCTCATAAAAAAAAGCAAATATCCCCCTGGCATTTAAAGTAATTGAACATTGGATGTTCTGTACCCTGTACCAAGAGTCATCTTCCTTTCTTGTCCTGGAGTGCTTCCTTCTCTGATTTCCCAGGAGATCCTACTCCTCTGGGAAACCAGCTTCACAGAGATTAGGAAAATTTGGGAAGTTCCTTTCACTGCAGATGCTCTGGTCAGAGGCCGCTGGTGATGGGAGGGTGAAGTCAGTGCTCTAAATCAGCCTTTTTCCAAAGGCCTCTCCCAAACTATGCACTTGGGGTGGAAATCCTGGTTCCATTTAACATGCTAAATCCAGCCTTTTGGCCTGTGTGATTTTAGGACTTGTGTTTCAGACACTGCCAGCATTAAAAAACCCATTGGACTGCCCTCAGTGACGGTGCTGGCTCTGCTTTCCCTCGGAATGTGAAGTCTCTGGGCTTCCCGTTGTGCTGTGGGAACAGCAGAAGTCAAACCAGACTCTGTGCCAGCCATTTGTCATGGGTAGGCTGAAACAGGCAGTCTGGCTTTTTCTTTGTCCCACAGTTCTATATTTAGCAGGATTTTCCTCTAAAAACATCCTGCGAGGTCTCCAAAGTCCATCCACGTTGTCAAAGGACTAGATCACAAAATACTGAATAAGAGGCCTCCAGCTGATGGAATTCCAGTGGTACATTCCCATGAAAAGAGAGAGGAAACCTTAATAAAAGACAGTCAAACCCATGCAATACCCATATGACAGGTGCTTCAGGGTTTTACAATTTCCAAGTGGTTTCATCAGGTCCTTTTTGAATATCCTGTTGTTCTTACCTGCCTTATGGGGCCACAGGTTCAAGTAGTTCTTTAAGCAACCTTCTTCACCTCTAGTTGAGTCCAAATCCAAGGGAAGCCTCTGGTTTGGGATTCTCTTAATCCTCCTGTTCTCTGATCCTGAAGGTAAGTGCAGTTCCATCAGCTGGTGAATGTGGTTGTAGGGCATGGGAGGGGTGCATTAAAAACAAACCTTGCAGCCACTGGCAGCACAGAACGTTGGAGTTACAAAAATCCCACCCAGTCTAAAAGTTCATTGCAAACATCTGGAGGTGGGAAATCTATCCCAGCAGAGAGGCCTTGCCAGGTAAGATAAATATATGTATTTTTCAGTGCTCCCCCAAGTTTGTGCTGGAGTGACAATCACCTGCTTTCCTAAGGATGGCAAGAAGCCACATCCCGGCAGTGTCCCGAGTGGGACGGTCACACCTGAGCCAGGACAAGTTGGCCAATCCCACAGTGAGTGGTTCTGGGGGGACATCTCTGTTAAAAGTACTGAAAGTCTTCACTTTAGTGTGAGAAATGAAGACACAAATCTATAGAAAATCATATAAACAGCACGTTAAATTCTCTTTTATCCAGAATTTTGATTGCTAGCCACAGTGTTTTCCTTAAATGTATGTGGCTGGGAAGGGTGGGTCATCTCCATTCTGTGTTCTTGCTCCTTGCAGGGCTCCTCCTTTTTCCCATAAGACATAGAAAAAACCCCTCCAAACTCTTTAAATTAGCAGCTCTTTTGTCCCAAGGCCAGTTTTATTTTGTTCTTTATAAACACCTTTTATCCCCATTCTCTTTCTGAGAAGTAACCGTGTTGTTGGCAGCGACAGAAGCTATTTCCAGGACTAAATAAGAAGTGCTTTGTAATTCAGCCACTCCTGCAAAGTCTCATTTTCTGAAGGGTTTTAGGTAGAGAATCTGCTGTCAGCAAACTCCTGAGCCTCTCCAGACAGCTTCGAGCTGTGTGGGTGACTTTGGCTTCAGACACTAAATAGACAAAATGGGCTCTTTTCTGTACAAGCCAAATGGAGACCAGTTTTTCTGAGATTTGAGGTGTCTGGTGGACAGTCTCACTCACAGATTTTTATAGAAAAAATTCTCCTTAAGTTTCCTGTAAGAAATTAGAGGTAAATACAGTATATTAGACCTAGGAGTGCAAGCTTAGGAGTGAACAGGTTGTGTCCATGAAGATAATTCACCAGTGGTACTTTATGTACTGCGGCAGAGGCTCAGCCCTGCAGGGAGGAATTTGAGGCTACCAGGAGGGCAAAAATCAGGGAAAGAGGAAGAAAAAGACTTGCAAAGATGTGACTGTAATTTGCTGTCTGGGAGACTTTATGGATTAACAGATTTAAACCAAACCCTTCTGCTTGTACCTGTAGTTTCTGGAAGAAACAACCTCCTAAAGACAAATGTGCTGTGAACGCAAACCAGATCTCTCTTCCTTTCCTCTTCTCAGTCTGATCTATCTGCCAGCATTTTAAATGTTTCAAATATCAGGTAGATAAAGCTCCTGGCTCTCTAAAGGTGTGGGAGAACAGGCCCACGGGCAGAGCATGGGGGACTCTGTGCCTTGGCACAGCAGAACTGAGCCCCTTGCCCAGCACATCCACTGGGATCAGGTCTGACCATGCTCTGCTGACTTGGAATATTTAGCTTTTAGGATTTATTCTTTTGCCTTGCTGTGCAGTTTGACTGACTTGTGAGTCCTCCAGGTGAGTCCTTCCCAGGCATCATGTGATGGCCATGTGGTGTGGGGTGTAAAAAAAAAACAACCCTCAGCTCTTGGTTTTTGTTTGGGGGAAAGGGAAGTGCAGGAGGAAAAATGCCGATAGAGAAGCCCAGCTAGAGTAGGAAATGTGAGAAGATGGGTCCTGCTGGGTCCCCAAAGTGTTAACAAACCCAGTGTTCAGGCAGAGCAATGGGATGAGTGAGCTCCTAGTTATGGGATTCTCTCTCAGAGGAGCACTGTGCTGGTGGCTTGCCCTTGGTTACTCAGTACCAATGCTGCACTGGATGGATCCAAAACCATCCATGGACTGAGAGATTAGAGCCAACAGAATGAAATATAACAATATTAATAGTCCATTGGAAGGATGGCATCAGATGCAAAAGGTCTTAGTGCTTCCAGATGGAAGTGATGGGTTGTTTCCCTGGTGAGGAGGAGAGTTAGGACCTTATTTACCAGGCAGGTCCTGACTCAGCACAGCACTGGGTATTTTAAGTGTGCTGATGCTCCTCAGAGTGTTACAGGAGCTGCTTAGCTTTTGACAGCAAAGCATGTCATCAGGAGTTTCCCTGAACTGGGGCCACCCTGCCCTGTGTCCCAAATTTCTACTGCTTTATTCATCCCTCCTGTTTCCGTGTGTTACCCACCTCTGGGCTGCCCTGAGGAAAGGCCACCAGGAGGAGGGAGGGCTGTGAGCGTGGAGAGGCTTTTTGGAAAGGCACTTGGAGAAAGTGGGGTTTGCTAAAAGAGCCAGGGAATGGTGTGGCTGTGTCAGGGGCAGGGTGTGACTGGCAGAAGGGATGGAGAATCCACGCGGGACCCCGCAGGTGTTGTGCACTTCATGAACCAGCTCCAGCAAGGGAAGGAATTCCTCTGGGTTCCTCTCGTGTGCTGGGGGTTGGAAAGGGGTGGTTTTTTTGGTCAGCTTGAATTCTGAGCCTGGTGAAGCAGAATTTGTTACATTTTTTATGTGTGTGTTTCCCACGTTGGTTAAAAGTTATGGCTGCCCCATCCCTGGGAGTGTTCAAGGCCAGGTTGGAGCAACCTGGTGTAGTGGAAGGTGGGGTGAGATGGTCTCTAAGGTCCCTTCCAACCCAAACCATTCTGGGATTCTCTGATTCTGAATGCCATTAATAGAATTTCTTCTGCAATAGAAATAATTCTGGATATTGATGAGAGCAGCACAGAGAGCATAAAAGCTTTCCCAGAAAACCAGCTAACACTCTCAGCATGACAGGTTCTTCTGGAGTATTACTCCAATCAGACTGTGGAGAAAAATGGAATTATTCCAGAGTTATTTTTGAACATTTAAATAAAGAGTGCAACACAACATGTGCTCTGTCAGGTTCTGAGGCTTTTGCCAGCAGAAATTCTTAGCCCTACCTCGTTATGGCTGAGAGCTGAAAACAAGCTGTTGTTGCTTAAAAATAAATAAGAAATGCCTGATTTGATAAAACTTGATTTATTCAAAAAGGGCTGAGAGAAACACACTTGAATTTATTCTTGCTTTCTACATTAGAGTAACTACCCAGAATTACACCAGTTAAATTTGGTTCAGAGGAAATATTGGCCACCTATAAAGGAATAAAATATTAAACCCTGTTATTTAGTAGTTTAACTTGAGCAAAATAAACCATGGTAACCAAGACAATGACATGGAACTGTTATTAACTGTGCAATTTCTGTGTAAAAAAAAAAACTTGCAGACAGACTCCTGTATATACACATTTTGTCTCTGTGCTTCAGTGCAAGCCTTATGGGTGTGTAACTGCATTGTAAAATCTCCTCTTCTGGAAGAAATAAGTTATGTACTTATATATATACACACACAGCTCCTCTGTTGCACTCTGCAGGTTAAGACTGTATTTATGGACACAGCATTTTATACCTTTTGAACCCCATTCCACTGACAGATGATCCAGTACCCCAAACTGGAGCTAAAATAGGGTTTAGGACTCGTTGTTTCTGAATAGCTGCAATTCTGTTGTGTTTTGAGCCATTGGAATCAAAAAAAAAAAGGAAAAAAAAAAAGAAAAGCCCTTAGCCCACTGTGTGTGGGAATTACAGATGCTGTTCTGGGGTTCATGCAGCTTGACCTGGAATTGTGCTGTAACTGCAGGTTTACAAGGAATCAGCCTCTATAAAACAGCATGTCAACTGCCAGGGTTAAGCAGAAGCTTTTAGAACAAGATCAGGTTTTTAATAATTTAAAAATGGTGGTGTTGAATCAAGCTGTTGCCGTATTGATAACTCATGCTTCTAATTTACATAAAGAACAAGGAGTGGGAATACTGTGCAGTAAAGCAAATATCCTCTGAAGCTGTGATTTATGGCTTTCAGAAGTTCTCCACTTCATGTGCTGAACTCAGGGCACTATGCTCTCCCCTTTCATTAGTTTACATGGTATTAATGATATTCATTTTCCCTCCCCACTTCTCCCCATCCTGATTATTTTGGTTTCATGCCGTGGCAAACGATTTCCTTTGTAGCTTATGAGAGTTGAAAACAAATTCCTTAAGTATTAAGTGTTTCACACAACTGGTAACTTAAAACCCGATGGATGACGCATTCAGACATCAAAAACACCCTTAACAGAATGACAATCAAAAGTCTAAATAAACGTTTTTCATTTTCTCCCCCTGCCTGGCAGACCTCCCACAGCATCACCATGCAGCTCCAGCAGCAGTTGGGAGAAATGAGTCTGGAAAGTAAACTCATCTCAGTGTGGAGCTGGGAGGTAAATCCACTCTGTTTGTTCCATTTGACGCTGTAGTTTCATAAACACGGGGAACAAGCTCCACCAGATGCCCAAATCAGAGATTGTTGTTAATACAATTATCCTTGTATGGCCACTGAATGGGTGGATGATGACATTTGCATACATATAGAGCTTAATCTGGAATCACAGGGTGGGTTTTTTTTTGGTTTGGTTTGGTTTGGTTTTTTTTTTGCACAAACCGTAATAATTTACTAAAGCGTTCTCTGCATAACAGAGCTTTTTATTTACAGCTACTTGGATTTGCAGACAGCTGATTTTTCAGCCGTGTCCTCCTCTAACAGGGGGTCACATCCATTCCCTGGCACATGGCACTGACTCCTGGTGTCACAGGGAGCGCGGTGCCCGCTCCTGCCGGGCTGGGAGGTGTCAGACAGCTTGTGTCCTCCACGGGCTCCTCGCTTCCCGGAGCGATCTGTCGTAAGGAAGAGTGGCAAAGAAAGAATTTTTCAGCTGGCAGTTGATGAAGAGCACAATGAATGTCACGGTCAAGAGCAGAAAGAAAAAGAGAATGATGTAAGTCACCAGGTCTGGCTTATTTATTTCTCCTTCTTTCAACACCCTGGCTGTGGACATGTAAAGAGCGGAGGAGCTCACGGGTCTCGGGGTGCTGCCCAGGTAGGGAGTGTTGGTCTGAATGATTAGATGAGCTTCAGTGGCACTGGTTGAATTTAGCAATTCACTATACATGTTCTTGCTTAAATATCCTCCAAGGCAGAAGTAAAGCAGGAGGGCAAACGCAGTCAGCCTTTGGCATGGGAAAGAAATAATGGTCCTGCTTGCAAAAGGCTGCAAACCGGCCACATGTTGTCTAAAAGCAAATTAATTCACTTGCACGCCTCGGTGGCTTTCTTTGAAATCTTCTTGGCTCATATTTACAGCATTCATCCACAAATAGGAATCAAAAACCATACAGGTACCTCGTGTCCTGGCCCTGGTTCCCCCAGCACGCCTCCTTTGGGGAGAGGCACTGGCTCATCTGCTGGTCAGCCGGGACGTGCTGGGAGCTCTGGGAACCTGCTGGGAGCCCCTGGGATGTGCTGGGAGCCCCGTGCCACTGCTCCACCTGCATGGGGCTGGGGAAGCCTCTTCCAGCAGAGGAGCCCAGGCTGGGGCTGGCAGCGCTCACTGTCCGTGCAGGGGAGGCACGATGGGTTTCCAGCTGATTTTCGGGAGCGGGATGTTCATAAATCCAGGGTTAAATGGCATCTGCGGGGAGAGGCAGCTGCTGCCTCGAGATCCTGCTGGATTTACCGTCGCGGTTCCTGCCTCGGGAGGCTCCGTGCTGCTGAAATCCTGGCGCTGGGAAGCATTAGTTGACTTTCTTAATCCCAGTTAACGGCGCGCTGTGGAGCCGGCGGGAAGAGGCTGAGCTTTCTGCTTCAGCTTTCCAGGCACTCCTTTCAATTGCTCTGAGAAAAAGAAATTTAATAATAATAATAATAATAATAATAATTGAGCGATGTCCCTTTGTTCAGAAAAAAAGAAACACCCAAAAAATCCTCCCTGGGAACGGGAGAGGGTCAGTTCTTTGGGAAGGTCCTCTCTGCCCTCGGCTCTGAGGTGGGAGCGTGCAGGGCTCTGTCCAACATGACTTTCCCCCCTCCAGGAGCTCCAGCGCAGCGTCGTTTCCCTCCGTGGGAAAGGGAGAAGTGCGTGGTGGTGCCGACCAGCTCCGCAGCCCGTGGTGCATCTGGCAGTGACACGATGCTAAAAAGGAAGAGATCTTCGGATAAATTCCCGTGAGTGCCTGAGGCTCTGGCTGGAGGTTTTGAGCTGGGGGAGGGTAGCAGAGAACGGGACAAAAAGAAGAAAATTGCCTCAAAACCTTCCTTTCTTCCTCAGACCTCTATTATTAAAATCTAGAGTAATCAATGTCTTGTTTTTTTTTTTTCCCTCCTTCTCCACGGTCCCCAGCACCCTCTCCAGCCTGACAATTACCATGTTAATTTTTTTTTTTTTTTTTTTGCAGCAAATTGCTTTATGCTGCTATTAACTGCTGGCTGCTTGCCAGCTCCTCTCACATCTCCCATGCATCAGATAAGCGCCGTTAATACTTTTATTTTACCCGCATTGCAACTTGAAAAAGGGGGTGGGGGACAGAGCTGGAGGCAAGAGGAGTGAGGGAAAGAGGAATAACTGGGCAGAGGAAAGGGTGACACACACATCCCATGGAGTGGGGGCTGATCCCAGCAAACACTAAAACTGCTTAGGATGAGCTATTGCAGCCCACAGCCCCAGTGGTTAAACATTTCACTTAATGTAATAAAAGTTTCTACCAGGAGAGAGGGGGAATGAAGAGAAATCTTCTGGTCAGTTAGATTTGAATCAAATCAAATTAAATCCCTGCCACACCCTGTGAGGCCCTGGCCAATGTGTGTTCCTCATCTCCTGCTGAGCTCCAGGTGCTCCAGGTAAAGCCCTTGTGCCTCCAGCAGCTCTGCTGGGGTGGATGGAAGCTGTCACATCTCTGTCACATCCCTGTTCACGTCCTCCTGCATCCACCCTCAGGAAAACCATTACCTGCCTGTTTATCTCCAAGTCCTGGGGACCTTTCAATTCACAAGATCTTACTCTAAGGAAGGTTTTCCTGATTTTTGTTTCTCTCTCTCTCTCTTTCCCTCCTTTTTTCAGCCCAAGTGCTCTAATTCTTGCAGGATGGAAGGGGGAGCTTTTCCTGCCTGTACCCAGTGCTCCTCCTGGGGACACATCTCCTGCCTGCAGAGCCACAGTAGTTATTCTTTATTTATTTACTCTGTGTGGGTTCAAAGAACAGGATACCCAGGCAGGCAGCCATGGGGGCTGGAAAAATCAACAGAGCCATAAAAAAACTAATAGAGTTTGCAACTGTCATGTTGCAATGTCTGCTTTCATGTCTCCTTGAAGTAGGAGAGTCTGTGAGCAGCAGCACCACAAGGCTGGGTGTCTTCCCAGCGCCACCCCATCTTCAGCTCTCTCCTCCCTGAACTGTTTTTTGAGCATAACCAAACTTGGCATCCTATTTTATTTATTTTCCTTTATTGTTTTTATTAGCCTGTAGGGGAAAAAAGGAAACCAGAAGGCATCTGGGGCTGAATCCTACAAATAGTGTGGGTGGTCTTAATTCACGTACAGGTTCTCTGCAAATGTTACCAACTCTGTAACAGGGGGGAAAATACTACAGAAGATGCACATGGATGTCACAGTCAGTGGTGTGTTTTGTCCCTGCACAGAAATGTGTGTTTTTTGGCAGTCCCGTGGTGCTCCCCTCCATGGCTTGGAGTCAAACTGGGCAGAGGTGGAGAAGGAAGGGCTCTGCCAGGGGGTCCTTGGTACCATTCACCTCCCTCCCACGCCTGTGGGGAGTGTTCCCCTGAGCTGTTGGAGGTGTCCCTGGAGGTGGGTGACACAGTCATGAGTATGGGATGGTTTCCTGGCTGCTGGGAGAGGGCAAAGGGGCTGTTTGCTCTGTCAGGGCAGTGCCTGTAGACACAGGGTGCCCCTCTGAGCCTCCTCTTCCCACCCCTCCTCACGGGCAGGTTTGTCACAGGAACAGAATCTTTAGGTTTCCTTTTTGCTCCTCCCAAGTGTTATCCCTCGTTCTTGGAAGATTTCTGCCCCAAAGATACAGTGGTTCAGCTCCAGGGCCAGCACTGGAAATTGAGGATTGTTGCTGATGGTCCTGGTCCAGACGCCCGACGTGGGGATAAATCCTCTGGGTGTTTTCCAGGCGCCTCGTGTGCAGCCAGGGAGCTCTGGGAGCACAGAAATCCTCCTGTTTTTTTGGCTGCCTGGCTGGCACTCACATTAGAAACTGATGGGAAGCCTTGGGAGTAAATCAGATGTGTTTTCTGCAGCACTGTATCCAGGCTTAATCTCAAAACAGCTAAATTGCCATAAATAACACCTTAATTGCAAAAATAAGAGCTGATCCTTTCTCTTTGTTGTCCTTAATTTGGAAGAACATTTAAAGTCTTCTGTTCCTTGTAATTTTTCCTCATTAACTTATTTCTTATTTAGTAGTTTTGTTGTTGTTGTTCCTTGTTTTCTTTTTTTTTTTTTAAATTCTTTCCCAAGGCTTGTTTTGGGACTTAATGGGCTTGTTTTGTTAGATTTTATGTGCACTGGCAGTAGCACTGTGAGGACAAACACAGAACCTCTGACACTGGCTGGAGTTTAATGATAATAAACCTTGGAGTGTTGCAACTTCCTGGAGTGTTGGGAAGCTGGATCAGTGGGGTGGCATCAGAGGGACAATCCTGGGGCTGGAAAGGCTGCTGCTTCTGCAAATCCTGAACAAACCTCTCTGAGTTTGTCTTCTCTCAGCTGCATTCAAGGCCAGGAAATTTTGTCTCAGCTATGTTGGACCTTAAGGAGTTTATTGATGGTGGTGGTGATTCAGTGGCAGTCCTGGTCCAGCCATAGTGTGAAATAAATAATGAGATAAACTATCCAGAGCTGAAAGGAGGGAGAGCAGAGCTGTGACCCTCAGCCCCATCTGCTGTCACTCTCTGGCCTGGCAGGACGATCATATTTGCTTAAAATCCTTCAGCCACCACCAAACCTGACACGAACTGGGAGTTGCTCTGTGCTCCTGCACGCTGTGAAAGGCAGGAGCCTTTCCCCATTCCAGGCTGGTAAATAATGCATGATCCCTCTCTCCTACGCTTACACAACCCCCACCACGATAAATATCAACCCAGGGAAATGAAAGTGCAAAGAAACATTATCTTTCTCAGTAATGCAACCATTTACAATCTGTGTTACGATCCTCCTGCTCTGCAGAGTGAGCAGCAGTCAGGGGGATGTTTCTATTAGCACACCAGAATGCAACAAATCACGGGCTGGAACTTTCCAGTGCCGCATAAAAGCAGCTTAAAACCTTATAAAGCAAAGAAAATGAAAATAATATACAGGGGTTATTTCCTTTTTTTAATCACTCCAAAGGAAAATACTTATTTCCAGGTGCCTGAGATTCAGTTATTGAGGGCCGTATTTTGAAGTGCAGGGCCATAAAATTTAACACCAGGCACCTGATGTGGGGATCTTGCCTTTGGTGCTTAAATATGGGGCAGGATGCCTGAAGAAATTGGCTCAAGTGCAGAGAAGTCTTGAAAATGTTTTGTTTCAGAAGAGCTTGTGTGTGCTGTTTAAAACTAACTCCTACCATTAGGTTTCTTGGGACATGTTTGCACCAGCTGAAGCAGGAGCACTGAGGAAGTTTCCAGAGAAGTCTGAGGCAGTGAGGTTGGAACTAGATGGTCTTAAGGTCCCTTCCAACCCCAAACATCCTATGATTCTATAAAAGGGAGCTTGTGTGTGTTTGATCAGTGCTGTGTCCAAATCCTTTGTTCTCCTCTCCGTGGTGAGGAACGTCGTGATTCATCCAGGAATGTTCCATTGCAGGATGGGGAACAAGCATCCCACACCTCCTGCCATTCCAGTGAGCTTTGCCACTGCTCAAGTGGATGTAGGGAAATGACTCTGGCTGTTTGTGGGAGTATTCCAGGCCCCCTGCCCAGCACACTGGGCAGCTCCACGCAGCTTCCAAAGGGTTTTACAGGGAGAGGAGCTGCACCCATAGGGAAAAGTCCTTGTGTGGAGTCATGTGGATTCCCTCTGTCCTGACAAAAACTCTCATTTTGCCTTTGCAGCAGCTTTCCTGGTGTGTACAGAAGGCAAAGCACAACCTGAGAGTTTCGTACAGCTGGGAGTGTGTGGGTGGGCACCCAGTGATGCTCCAGGGGAGGCAGCTTCAGCACACCCACACATGGAGAACATGAGCAGGAGGGTGTTTGGGAAGGGAAAGGAAAAGGCGTAATTGTAGAGAATGGTTGTCTTTGGTACCTCCTTTACACTTAAACTGGTTTCTAATCACTCAACCCTGATTTGTGAACTCAGCTGGGAGCAAAAGGGGGCAGGGATGCAGTGCTGGGCTCTGTGGCAGGAGAAAGGCTTCACCCACCCCCAGGGGTGTGTCAGCTCTTGGACAGACACGTTCTGTGCTCTGAGGGCTGCCTGGAAGTGTTGGCTCAGGACTGTTAGTCCTGTCCCTGTTTCTGGCCCAGCCTGTTGCTCTCCAGGGATGTGTGTCCAAGGACAGGTCTGTGCATTAACCAGGCTGTGTGTGCTGTTCACAGTGTCTGTGTTCCCAGTGCTTAACCCCAATTGTTGGGGGTTGAATCTGAATTAAGAAAAGAAAGGATGAAGTGTTCCAGCTCACTATGAGGTTTCAGTGTTGAATACATTTTTGCTTTTGGTACCAGCAGTCCCTTACCAACCTGCAACATGAATAAAAGGCAATGCCTGTCCTGAACAGACTCTCTGGGGTTCAGAAGTGGATTCGGGGAGACTGTGAAAAACTGTGCTTTCATTTGCCTCCTATTCATGTCTCTTCTCAAAGGGAATGAAGTGAGTTTGTCTCCAGGCTGCTGCACAAAACACATCCCACCTGCATGTGTAGCCTTCTTCCTGCCTGTTCCACTGGTGTGCTATAAAACTTCATGTTTAACCAGAGTTTTGGCTTCATTGTAGGGAATTCAGAACAGAAAGGGCTTGGGAGTCCCTGTCATCTTTTGAAGAAATGTTGAACTCTCAGGTAGGAACCCTTTGGCACCGCCCTCCTTCTCCTCACCCTAACTTTGCTGGTGTTTGGGATGAGCCAAGGATTGCTTGTGAAGCTTCACAGGGTTGTTTTATTATCAGAGTCTGTTTTTATTTAGGGCTTCTTGCTTGTCCAACTCACCTGTCTGGTGTCAGAAATTTTCCTCCCCCCTTACTGGAGTCTGGGAATGGTCTGTCAGTGGTGGGAAGTCGTGGCTGTGCCTGTCAGACAGCAGATGACAGGCTGGGGAGATGGGATCCCTCTTGCTTCTCTGGTTATCGATTTTTGCTTCATTTTTCTCAGGGCTGACATTAATTGTAAGTTTTGAGGGTAATCAACACCAAGCAATAAGGTGAGTTATTAAACCAGGGTGATCCCCTGGAAGTTTCTTTTATAGCCCAGGGGTGCTCCTGCCTCCCTGCAGACCTGGGTATCTCTGATCATGTTCTGAGCAACAAGATGTTTATCCTGCAACCTCCTTCTTGGTTGGAAAAACAGATCTGATAATATTTCCTTACCCTGCAGGGATCCAGAGGATTAATTAGGGAAGGTGGCAAGATGCTCTGATGTGGTTAAAAAATAAAAAAAAGAAAAAGAAAGATTAAAGAACCATCTAAAACAGGGTGAAAGAGGGAGATGAAACCTGGGAGTGATGGAGCTGAAATCTTAATAAGACATTGACACTCTCTGGACAGTTGAACCTTCATCCATTGAAGTGCCAGTCTCTCAGTGTGGCTGGCTACTGCATTAAGATATATTTCCACCTATGACTGTGACAAAAACTAGAGGAAAATTGAACATAGTGTTCCCCAGCAGGGCCAGGGGACTGGGGAGTTTAAGTGTTTGTGTGCCGCTTGATAAAGAAAAACAGTTTTGTGATTTCTAATTTGACATTCAGAACAGTCTGACTTGACAAATCATGTTTGTATTTAACTCAAGGGTCTTTTGTGTGTTAAGGTAAAAACCTTCTCTAAAACACACAGAGCATCTCTGAAAGCAGGTGGTCTGCCCATGGCAGGGGATGATCAGTCCTCAGCAAAGCCAAAGTTTCCATTGGCTGAACTCTTGTTTTTCTCGTTAACTGAAGTAAGATATCTGTAGGATGGCAGAACAAAATTTTTTTTATTAAATCCTTAATTGAGAAAAGCAACATCATCCCTATTTTTCTGCTCTCCAAAATCACCTGCAGGTGCACAAGGATGGGGTAAAGTTGCCATTTCTGTTCTTACAGCAGAGCTCATCTGAAAGATTTTCACTGTTCACTGAAGATATTCACCCAAAAATGGAGGCAAAAGGCTCCTAGACCTGTACATCAGTTTTTTGCGTCTGATATTCCTTGTTCTGTGGTGGAGTCTAAATCCTGGAGAGGAATTTGATATATATTATCAGCACTCTATATTTTGGATCCCTTTAATTATACAAGTGACAACACAACATCCCTACCTGGAGCAGACCCAGCCTTGAACTAGGTGAAATCAGTCCATTTTTCTGGTGATCCAGATTTCTGAGTCTTCTCCCCACAAAACCAGGAGCACCCTCTCCTTGTTTCTGTAGGAGGTTGCTGGTCAGACCTTTGTGGAAAACCAGAAGAAGGGAGAAAGTCCAGCTGCCAGGGAGAGATGGGAAAAGAGATCCATGGGTGGCAAGCCTGGCTGGAATGTCTGCCAGAGGGGAATCCACTCTTCCTCATCTCCTTGGTTGGCAAAGTTTAACCTTGAGAGTCTCCTTCATCCTCTTCAGTAGCTCCGACAGCTCCGTGTCCTTGGCTCTCACTGCATGAGAGATAATTGTAATTAGTGTTAATCAAGGTGAGGTGTCCTCCCACAGTTATCACATGGGATGGGAGTGCAGCCTCCTGGAGCAGCCCTTGCTCTGGGAAGCCTTGGAGAAGTGCTCCATCAGAGGGTTTTGGCTCATCCATGAGCACGTGGCATCCTGGTGCTCACTGGGCACCCCCAGGGAAGCTGCAAAATGCCCTTGGCAAAGATGGGCTGAGACTTGTGCTTGTTGAATCTACCTGGGAAGAAAATCCATCAGCACGTGACAAGGGTGATTTCAACAACCTAAAATCTTGTTGCTCGTGGAGCAGCTGCTCTTCCATGGGGCAAACAAGTTGGTTTTAATTTCATTATCACGACTTCATGGAAATAAATTTGGAGAACCCTGTACCGGTTAGAGAAACAACATTATATTTATTACATCTCTACCAGTGCTCATAAAGGGCAAAATGCATGAAATAGAAAGAGAATAGAAATATTTGCAACTAATTTTGCCCCCTTAGTAAAGTAAAACTTCAGCTGACTTTTAACTTTGCAGGGGAAAGCTGTATTAGCAAATGATGGTTCTTTTGAGATAATGGAAGAAGATGTTGTTACTCAGTCATGTTCCTTGCTAGATGGAGGCAAATACATCCCTGCTGTATTTTAATTAGTTCCCAACCTATGCTGCTGAGGAGTACAGTACAGTATTGTTATTAAAATTCATGCTTTATGATCAGAACAGTTCTGAGAACAGCAAAGTAAAGAGCTTTAAACTTTGGTTAATAGTGGAATTATCTAATTCCTGCTATCACTTAATCCACTGCTAAGTTTTTAAGTAGAAAGGTGGTGATCATTAAGTGAAATTGTTGCATTAAGATCATAAAGAAAAAGGCTGTGATCCTTCTCAAAGGTTACATCGGGCCAGCCATTAATTATGAATGCTCATTAATTATAATGGATTTTCTGCCACAAAATCCCTTTAAACTGAACTTTTGAACGGAATTTCAGTAGGGCAAGTGTGACAAATATAGGAGGATTGCCCCTTTTAACAGGCTGGGGCTTTCTCTCTGGTGGAATCTGCACTGAAACTAAAGCAAAATGACTAATGAAGTTAAGAAACTCATTCTTCAGAAGATCAAAGTCATAAAATTCTGTTAATTCCCTTTGAGACAAGGCTATCAATTATAGCAAAGAGATTTTTCCCTGTATCTTTTTGTTGCATTTTAAAACTCCCTAATTGTTCCCCAAGACAATCTTCCTTTGTGTTTTGCTGTAAACTAATTTGCTGAAGTGTCAGGAACCTAAAAAATGTATCTCTGGGATAAAACCTATCATATATTCTTCTTATGAACTGAAGTAACACCCTATTCCTCCTCAGTAGAACCCAACACAGGCTGTTTGGTTTGACAGAGAGTTCTGCTGGCATCCAACTACACAAGATCCACGTTCATAGAAAGAGGGGGATAAATTTGGTATTTTTGTTCAGCCTTTAAACTTCTCCTCTCCTCCTCTCCGAGCTGCCTCCATCTTCTCTTCTTGTGGTTCAGGCCTCTTTGCTGAATTTTTCTGGGGTAAAATTTTAGCTGAATGTGTTAAAATCACCCTTCCCAAGTGTATTTTTGTGTCCTCATCCAGTTTTGGGAAGCCCTGGAAAGGAGGGAGTGCCAGAGACATTTAACCACGTGGCTGCAATACAACTAAATTTGGCTGGAGTTTTTATCTCCCTTCAACTGCAGATTTTAACTCCTCCAGTGCCAGGTTATTCCTAGACCTGCTGCCAGCCCTTTTCACTGTGCTGCATTTGGCTCCAATATCCCAGATCTGTGTGGTCCCCACTCTGGAGTTTAGAAAAGGCTCATCTC
This sequence comes from Corapipo altera, assembly GCF_003945725.1. Lineage (NCBI taxonomy): Eukaryota > Metazoa > Chordata > Aves > Passeriformes > Pipridae > Corapipo > Corapipo altera. The sequence continues at coordinate 12,966,655 of NW_020884887.1, read as the reverse complement.
TTCAGTTACTGAAGTATTTTTTTTTACCTTTGATATTTTAGAAAAAAAAGTAAATCATAGGATGAAATTTTCCATCAATATTTTTTAATGGTTATTTAGAGAATGAAGTGTTTGGACATGCTTGAAAATACTGCTGGGCACCTCTCTGCATGTGTAGGTGCCTAAATATCTGAGAAAAGCAGCCATCTGGTGTCTCTGGACTTGGATCCTCAGAAAACATGGAGGCTACTGAAACAAAGAGAATTTAGGCACATGCATTTCTTTTGATGATTTGCTCAACTCTTAATGCCTCTGTCTCTAATGTGTGGAGGAAGAATTCACAAAAGGCTTTGAAAGGCTCTGATGCCTTTGTGCTACCTGTCTTACAGATAATGTTATGGAAAATTAGCAGGAAAACCCATATGTTTTATACAAGTACTCTGCCCTCCACTTTCAACATCCCTTAGAGCTCTTACTTTATAAAATAAATAATTCCCTACCTGGTGCCTAAATGGCATTGCTGATTGCTTCAAAGTCAATTAATTCCTGAAATAATTTTGAGCTGCCTCAAATTGCTTCTCCTCTTTAAATATTTATTTCCTTCCATCCTTTTTTTGAGTAGAATTTCAGATTTGGACTTTTAATTTCTGTGAAACTCCTGGATTGGCTGTAAGGGAGGTTTTGGCCTCAGCATGTGGAATACAAACCATTCTGGTGTTGGAAATCCTGCTTTTTGCATCCCTTATCCTGGTGCAAAGGACAGAAGCTTTATGTTTTCTGGTCTGTGCATGGTGTCACTGCTGCAAAGCAACACAAAATCCTGTCATTTAGAGCAGGAGACCATATTTTGCCAGATTTTGGAGGAAGTTTTCCCTGAGATCCAGGTAACTCCCAGTGGGTGGCTGCCAGCAGCATTTTGGGGTTCTGTGTGTTTGGTCACTGCATTAAATGGCCACTGAGAAACGCTGGCAGAAAAACACCCCCACACCCAGAATTTGTTCCAGCATCTACAGGGGAAAGTGTGGGACAGGGAATTAAAAAAATTATTATTCATTTGAATGCTGAATCTTTAAATATAGGGCAATATCTTGATTCTGAATCTGTTACATGACTTTCTTCTTGCAGTGTTGACAGTCTTTAATGCCAAAATTAATGAGATCCTCATTGATGCTGAGCCAATTCCCTGACTTGCACGTTGTCAATCAGGTAGAAATCCAAATGTTCACCCACTCCCTAAACCATTTCATGTCTCTAACCCCATCAGGAGCACATGACACATCTTTTGGATCATGTGGAATAAAATCAGATATTCTCTCCTTTTCACTCTGATGGAAAAAAAAAAAAAAGCCCCACAGTTCTCAACTGTATAATAGTTTCCTATAAAATAAATTACTTTATCTGTCTGAATACTGTCACACTTCTGTTCTCCAGTGATCTACTTCTCCCATCTGTGTGCATAACTGTAATCTTCCCTACACCTACTCTATGTATGCTCAAGTGTCAAAATCCAGCCTCAATCATTCCTGTCATTAGTCTCTTGTTCCTGGTGGGATAACGGGCAAAACACCTCAGCTCCTCAGGCTTCTTGGCATGATTTCTGGGCTCACTGTGCAGAGTTTACATGAGCCATCAGAAACACGACATGACTGAGTTTTGGGTTGGTTTTTGTCACCTGAAGTTTTCCCCCTGTGAGCCCACAGGGTGTTTTCGTTGCTGAGTATCTCGTTTCCATCCTGACTGACACTGCAGCAACTTCGGGAGACATCCACATTCCCCAGTCCTCTGAAAGTTGACTCGCTGTTTCTTATTGAGTAATTCTCCGTGACTCATCCTTTGTTCCCTGATACAATTTTTCCTCACTCATTGGCAGAGTATTGTTCAGACAACTGAGCTCACTCAAATCCCCATCTTTTGTAGTGCAATCACTTCCCTCTTCCACTGAGCCCTTGCAGGAACAATGAGGTGACCCATAAGTTACCACGATCTTGTTTGCCTTAAAATACAGATTATCTTTGGCTAAACAAAATAACTGCAGGCAAAAAAAAAAAAAAAAGAAACCCTCTTGGAAGCTCTGCATCTTTGTGGTTTGACGTGACAACGTGCCTCTCCTGCTGAGCCGTGACCTACTTTGCTCACAAAATGCTCTCATTACCTTTCCCCCAAGCGTGAGGCTGTGGGAGCCTCAGGAATTCTGCACCTCGGGACCCGCGGTGTCAATCACTCACTAACAGCCCTGCTGTGGTTTCCCGGTGAATCAGAGTGTCAGGGATGCTCTGCTTGTCCCGTCTCATGTAAATAACCCCTCTTCTCCTACAGCTCTTTGTATCACTCCTTGTCTCTGCTCCAGATTCCAGGCTGCCCTCACATCCAGCCCTCAAATTCACAGCTGGGTAAATTTTGCCTTCTCATGAGAGATTTTGATAATTTTTGGACTGATTTATGTGTCAGCTCAATTAAAATGTTTTGCTCTGGTAGTTCAAAACATCCCACTCTCTCTCTCTTTTTTTTTTCCTCTTTCCTTTTTTATTATTTAAAAGGAATCCTTTTTCTCTACCCAATCTATTATGTGCATCAAAACTTGGTAGGATGCCTGCTCATGGGGAAAGAGGAAACAAGAGTTTAAGCATCAACAGCTGTGGGAATGACCCACAACATATGGAACATTTGGTGATTATCCAGTCTATATTATGTAAGGCACAAAATCATGCAGTTCTACTAAAACATGTAAGTAGAGAGGAGGAAAATGATGGCAAAGGACTGGTTGCAAAGATGAAGATCCTAAACTGCATGTTCGTATTTTCTGGATCTTCAACAAACGCCTAAAAATTTGCTTGTTGAATTCAAGTTTGTTCCATAGCAGAGACTTGGCTTTGAAGGGTGTTTATTGATAAAAGAGGAGATGTTTGCATCATAAATATTCACAGCTGAGAGTGATTTGCAAACGTGTGAGTGCAGGGATTGGCTGTCAAAGGAAGCCTGTGCTGGGATTTCTCTGCTCCTGTTGGAGTCAGGGGAAGCTTTCTGAGGCACCTCAGGAGCTGTGGATTTTCCAAACTCTCCCACCCTCCCTGCGTGGTGTTTGATGTCCAAATGAGGCAGGTGTTTATTCTTCCAGAGGGATGAAGTCATCAGAGCAGGGTGAACTTACAGCAGGGAGATCTGTAAAGTTATGAACTGAAGAGACCTCAGCCAAAAATTAGGTCAGGTTGTCCTACCAGTGATGGGTGTTGAGTTGGACACTACAATGCAGGGAGTGGGATGGGACAAGTGTGTAGAAGATTTAACATGGAGCTGTTTCCACTCTCACAGTTTCGTGAGGATTTCTATTATTTAAAGAACCTGAAGGTTTCTTGAGCTGTCTTAGAAACCTGCTCTGCAGCCACAAACACGTTCCAGTTCTCATGACTTACATGACTTGAGTTCATCCACCAGGTTGTGCATTTGCAGCTCACAGAAGCCTTGAAATGTCCCTTCTAACCCAAACCATTCTATGTAATGCTTGTCTTGTAGTTAAATAAGATGTGTACAGAAGTGAAGGTGTTTATAGACCCTGTGTTTCACAACACAGCCCAAATGGTGAATCCTGGAGTGTTCTGCTCCAATAAAGCACAGCCTCCCATGTTTGAAATGATTAGAAGTCAATAATTCTCAAACTCTTTACTTAGTAACTGTGAATTCATTTTGTGTTATACTTTTTGCCTACTTGTGGTATTGCTATACTGGGATTTACAGAACTCATCCTTGCTCAGAGAAAGAAGCTGTCTGGGCTGTGTCTTCTAGGAATAAAAGGCTGTACTTGGGTTAATACATATTTTATTATTCACAGTTGCAAACATTCTCCTGGTGAAGCTCAGCAGCTGTGCTTTCTGAAATTAATGCCTGAATCAATGATGAAAATTGTCTTTCAAATTATGAGGAAAAACACCTAACCCAGCACTGCCCTTCCCCAAGGAACCCCCAAACAACAAGGGGTGGGAGGCAGTGTCGGAGGAGGAGGGTGTGTGGGAGGTGAGGAACTTCTTCCCATCATCATCCAGGGCCATCTTGACCTTCAAGAAAAATCATTCCTCCAACAACCAGCAAAAACAAAAAAATCATTTGCATCAAAAACTTTGGGCTTAGATAATATATTTTAGTTGCTCTTTAAAAAAAAAGATATGTGAAATTACCTCTCAAAATGCTGTGGATTTGCTTTTCAGGGATACAATTTTGATTCTATTGAATTTTTTGACATATGGTTATGTAAAGCATCTAAGAGCAAACTATCCATTTACACCTTCCAGAAGGCAGTGACTTGAGGAGTTAATGTGGGATTATTTTTAGTGTGTATTCAAGTTTATTCATGCTGAAAGGTGGTACTTATCTTTTGTAATTTTAGAGTAGCTATTTGAATAAAAACATGAGTGTAGTTCTATTTTAACTGTCATGTGACATCTGGGAGCTGGTTCAAACCTCTCCCTCTTGGGGAGGTGAAAATCTCAACACCTTTTTTCTCTCCAACATCTCAAGGGTACACACAGTACCTGTGCATGTGTTTGGACCTATGTAAATGCATCAAATATGAGTAATCTCCTCTGCACTGAGAAAATATTATACCAGAAACAACAAAAGCATCCATCGGCCATAAGAAAGTGCAATTTTCGGTGTTCTTTGTAGGAAAAAGATTATTGAAGTTAAATTACCCCTTTGAGTACAAATTCCATGTCAAACTGTCACTAGAGACACTGTTAGATAAAAATCTGTGGCTGAGTGTTTTCCCTAGAGCTGAGTAAATATTTCTCTTAGCCAACTAACTGAGCCCTTTTTCAAGTTCAGAGATGATCTGTGCAGAGGTTGCAAGTTTCTCATGTTTTGGGGTCACTCTTTTATATAAACCTTCTGCTGCTTCTTCTCTCTAAAGGAACAGCGAAAAGCAAGGGCTCTGCAAATTTAGTGTGGCATTTTGGTGGAAGGAGTTTAAGTGTTTGCCCAAGAGGACGTGCAGGGCTTGGGCTGGAACAGGGTTGAGACAAAGGCAGAAAGGTCAGCAAAATGTTATTTGGCCAAATTTTATTTGTTCCAAGTTTGGTTTACAGGAAGGGGAATATAAACCTCTTCCTTAGAAATAGCTGTGGGTCTGACACACGGGAGAGCTTTGCAGTGAAATCACTAATTGAACCATGATGATAATGAGTTATGCAATGCCAAGGGATCCTTGCTGCCTTTGTGGTATTCAAGATAACCTGGGTTGCTCCTATCCATTGATAGGTCTGTGCTGTACCATCTTGCAGAAGAAAATATATAGAAATATTCACAGAATAATGCCTTTCATAGTCTGTTTCACAAGCAAACACACCATGAAAATATTTGTATTACTGGGTTTGTTGACAATGATATTCAAAGAGTCATTTTATGGTGTATTTCTTCTCCTGATCTATATTTCTATTCAGTGCATTTTGAAAGTATTTTGCAGCTCTGAGTCCTAATGAACCAGCCCTGGATGTGCCTGTTTCCTTGATGAAAAGCTCTCCAAACTCTCACACAGCACTGGGCAGTTGATGGCACGGAGCTGTGTCCATCAGTGCAGAGCAGATTCCTGGCACTGCCTCAGGATGGAACCAACTCACAGGAGCAAGAGAGAGTGTTTGACTCTCCCCTCACAGCAGAGAAGTGTAACAGCCCTGTTGCTGTGGGATCACACTGTTTTTGAGACCATGAGCTGTGTGTGATGTTGGAGCAGCCATGGCAGAACTGGGGGCTCTGATGGAGGAGGTTGGACCCCAGGTCTGTCCAGCTCCTTCCCAAGGGCTGTGCCCACCTCCCAGTGGGATCCCAGTCCCTACATGTGCCTTGAGGTCTTCCCAGCAGCTGGTCCGACCACCAGCAGAGTGAGTGTCTCCTTCAGCATTCCTAAAACCTGAAACATCCCTCAATATCCAGGCTGAACCCACTGCTGGCTGCAGCTTTGGTGGCAGGGCAGAGAGGAGCTTTGGATTTTGCTCGTATGTGCTGCTAATTTTCACACTGAGGGTGTAAATCTTCTCCTAATCCTTTGCCTGAATGGAATGTTTCCATGTTGCTCTGTATTGTGCCTGTTTTCCTCAGGAAGGTGTCAGTACCATCCCTCCTGTCCATCCCCATGTCCAAAGGTGCCATTTCATCCTCAGAGAGAAAGTTTAAAAAACGGGTCCCTATCCTGCAGCCTCTGTCCCTCAGCCCAGTGGTTTGTATACACCAAGAGCCAGAGAAAGATCCCAGTAATCTGAGTAGCTGCACCTTGAGGGCATCTCTTCTCCTTTCCAACCATCCCATCCCACCCCATGTACCCACCTGTGTCCTTGCCAAGAGCCCATTCCTGACCTGCTGTGCTGCCACTTGATTCCCAGCAGGGACAGCAGAGCTCAGCACCAGCCAGAGCATTATTATTTACCCCTGGGCCCTCCTTATTTCGTTCATCTGTTCACTGCCTTAGCAAATGATGAATTGGGGCAATCTCCTTTCTTCCCTTTCCACCTGCATCCTTCCTTTCCCTCAAGGGCTGCGTCGCTGCTCCTGCGTCACCACTCACAGGAACTGCTCTGCTCCCACTGCTGGGCTCTGCAGTCAGTTCTTCTGCATTTCTGAGGCAGAGTTTTGAGTGGAATTGCTCAAATCTGGAGAAACACCCCCCTGAATCAGACCCCTTTGTTCCCTGCTGTTTTATTCTTTTGTTCGACTTATCTTTAGATCTGTTTGGTGACAAGTGAAGTGGTGAGACGGGTCCAAAAAGCCAATATCAACACGTCCCCAGCTGCAGCCCTGTTGCAGCATGTGAATTATGCACACACTGGGAAACAGGCCCCCACTGGCCCCTCTGTTCCTTGCTGCTGGCAATTTTCAGTCTATCAGCAGTGAAAGCAAGGCAGGAGCTTGTGCCTGACCCTGTTACAAAAGTCTTAATACAAAAAATTCGTGTTTTTATCCTGGGTGGGCTCCAAGGACATGACACTTGGCAGAAGCTGCTGGCAGCAGGTGGATGGCAGCTCTGGAGCCTTGCAGAGCTGTGTTGCTTTGTTTTTGAGCTTCAAGAAAGCAGCAGAACAGCCCAACTTCTGCTTTTGCTGTGAGAATGATAGGAAGTTCCTGGCAGTGCCTGGATGTTTCTAAATTGATTCTTACTCCCTCTGCCTTTTAAGTCTCATGTGAAATAAATTGGTATAACTTGTTTGTGAATTAACATAAGGTGGCTTTAGAGATATGAAAGGCCTTTGCCAGGCTTAATCCATTTACAGCTTGTGAGCAAATAATTTAATTAGTGAGAAATAGTTATAGTAAGTGCATGCAAAGACTCTTAGCCAGGATCTTACTCCAAGCTGTGTGGCAGCCCTGGAAAGCCTGGAGTGGCCTGATACAGGATGAAGGCCCATGATGGGTGATGCGTTGGATCCTTCCTTGGATACTTTCACTCCTCTATGAAAAACCCAAATGTCTGAGAAGTTTTAGGCCAGATAGAGCTGATGGCTTTATTCACATGCCTCCTTGGTAAACTAATTAAAACGAGGAAAAAAACCCAGCTCTCCTTTTTTTTTTTTTTTTTTAATCTCTGTATCTGGCTTTATTTGTGCAATCCATCAGGAGGTATCTCACCACCAACATTATTTAAGCTGAAACGGGAGACTCGCTATGAGTCTTAAAAATTCACGAGATAAACAGATTTTGACGTTTCATTTGTTGTAGCCGGTGAAAGAATAAATCACTGAGTAAACATCACGCAGAAAAGAGTTAAGCAAAGAAGAAATCAGCGTTCTTTCTATGGGAACTTAAACCAGGACCATATATTTTGCGTGCTGTGTTTATTTTTGTGCTGGCTGAGATGAAGTGTGCAGTTTGTATTGTTTGCTCAGGGAATAATTTAAGCAGAGCTAAGAACGGAGCATCTGTCGGTCAGTAAACAACGTAAGATATTTTTTATTAAACAGAGCCCAGCCCTCCCCCTTTGCATCCCCTTTGCTGCTGAGAACAGGAATTATGTCCAGGAGAAGGCCCAGGCTGAGCTGTGCAGGGAGAAATGACTGCTTTGTTTTGGAGCTGCACAGGCACCGGAATGATTTGCGCTGTGAGGAGGAGAAATGAGGGGTAGAGCAGACACAGCTGGACTCCAGAAAAAGTAATGAATGTCAAATAAGCCAATGCCTGAGGTACCATCCTCCAAAAGAAAGCAGGAGTGGGATTGGGCTGGTGGATAATAGGTTTTCCATCCGTTTACTCAGGCTCGTCGCTTGGCTGAGCTGATGTTGGTGCAAAAAGGACAATCACATTCAGAGATCTGCCCTCACCTGCTGAAATCCAGGAATGGCCAGTGCAAAGGTGTGGGAAAAGGTATTCCCCAGGGGGAAACACATGGACAGCACCCAGGAAACACAGCTGGGTGTGCTATCAAAGGGTAGTTTGGGGCTGTTGGGGCTTCACCCTCTTCATCAGACAGTGCTTGGAGCTGCCTCCTCCTGCTCTGGCCTCCTGCACTGGCTGTTGTGCCAGAAAACACCTTGGCCTTAGTGTCTGTGACAAATCAAACACTGTGGTTAAGATTTTAAAAGCACTTCCTGTAAAATCTACTAAGTGTTGAGAAATTCCCTCACAAAAAATGAGTAAGCCTGATGGAGGTGAGCATCCTATGATTATTTATTTTTCTTTAAATTTAAAGCTTTTCAAAAACGTTAATAGTGAAAACCACACTCATGTAAGTGTTATTCAAAGGAATGCTTGGTATAAACTGTGGAATTTTGCCTATCTTTCCCCGTTTTGCTCTCCCATCTCTCCATTTATTCATCTGCTTCTCTCACCTGCTTCTGACCTGCAGAGAGGAGCTCCCAGGGTGAGCTGGGGATCCTGTTTGCTGCTGCCCTGCAAATAATAACTGTGATGAGCTGACACAGTCAGCAGATGTTCCCACACAGAGCAGAGATATTTTGATTATTCCTAATGATGTACACGGAACTCTCCAGTTCGGGTACAAATTAATTAATTGAGCTCTTCATTTGATCTAATGGGAGCTGTGGTACAAACAAGGGGGGATGAGGCTGGGACTGAGCAGCCTGTGCTGGGATCCAAATATGGAACAGCAAATGCTGGAGATTGTGCTGAGAGATTGGATTTGATTAACTCTTCTGCACTGAGTGCTGTGAATTTGGGGGCTGGGTGGGCCAGATCAAAGAAAAGAGGTGGCAGATGGGACAAGAGGAACATGATTAATTGAAATATAAGCCTTGTATTAGGTCCTGCTGCATGCTTTGAAGTGTGGGACTGAAGGTGGAAGGAGCAGGAGGTGATGCAGATGCAGCACTTCTCATTTGGGGTGTGTCACCGTGGAAGGAAAATTCCAAATGGAGCCTGAATGGGTGCTGATGAAGGTTCAGGAAGACTTGGCAGTGATGTGCTTTGAGAAGGGCTCAGTTTTTAGGGAGTGGGGGAAGCAGGAGGGCTGTTGTGAGGATCAGCTCTGGTTTAGGGGTAAATCTGCTTCTCTGTGGTTGCCTTCCCACACTGGCCTTCAGAAGCACTTGACTGTCCACACTGCTTGCCAAGCTGGGAAGTGAACAGGAAAGGAAAGGGGAAACCAAACAAAAGGATAAACAGGATCACAGTCCCCCAGTCCCTGGAGCAGGCTGAGAAAGAAGGACAGGAAAAGAGGAGCTATAGCAGAAAAGCATTAAATAGAGACCCAGAGGGGCATAATGATAGAGAGAAACTTTTAGATCTGTAAGAAACTGTGAGGACAAGCCTGTTCAATAAAAAGCTGATGACAGGGAACCACAGGGAGAGTATCCACTAAACTACATCATTTACCACTCTGCTTGTTATCACTCATTATGCTGTAGATCCTATTATGTGCTGCTTAATGCGAATCTGGCCCCTGCTGTGTCAGGCACAACACACAAAAAGAGGGAAAAAATCATTCCTTGCCCCAAGGAGTTTGTGATGGAGAGTAAGGAGTATTTCTGTGGAAGGTTCAATCACCAGATCAGTGTTGGAGGCTGTGGAAGAGAGTGATATGTGGACAGTGTGTTTCTCAGGGTTCACAGTTTTATAACAAAAGAAAATTATATATATAAAAAGCAGAAATTACAGCTGGCTGAGTACACTACAATAAAACCTCAGAGGTACAGCAGTTTCAGTTTGTTGAAGGGAAATGAATCATTTTAGAGAAGCTGGATTTTTCATTTGATCTTAGATTTTAGTAGGCTACAAATCTTCACCCCTCCTAACTCCTGTGGGATTTGGTGGGATTTGGGCTTTCACTTGGAACTCAACAAGCCTTGGTGACCACTCTTGCTTTGAGATGGTTGCTACTTTTACTGAAGAACCCAAAAATTCAGCAGGTGATAAATGTCAGAAAAGAGAAGAATTCAGGTAAAGTCTTGTGATTCAAAATGATCTCTTTTTTTAAACAGCTCCAGGGATTCTGAGTAACACCACGGCAGTCTGAGGGTAAGGGAGGGGCAAGAAGGATTGGCCAGGAGGGGACTGTGCCCAGCCCAGGAGTATCCACAGTTTAGTTGAATTTAGGATAAATAAGAGATTTTACTTACAACCCTTGGTAGGGGGAAGCTAGAAGGTGAGTTGCTGGTTTTAAGCAAAAATTGTTTGGTTTGGCTGGCAAGGATCATTGTTTCCTAGTTGTTAATTGGGATATATTTGATGCTAGCAGGGAAGTGAATATGTGAGGGAATGATTGCTGCCAGCTGGCATGTAGCTATACAAAGATGCATCCCAAGCTTGAGGTGCCCTTAACTACCCCAAAGAACTCTGTAAAGCACAAAATTATCCTGAGACCTGAGAGAGAGGAACTTCTAAATTCATCTCCTGGTGAGTGGAGTTGGGTGCTCTTTGCAAGAATGGCAGAGTAAGAGAGAAAGCTCAACAAATTTCTGGGTGTAAATTAAATTCCACAAAGCCTTGTCAAGCTTTTCCACATGTAAATACCTGTTTAATTCATACATTTAATTGGGCAAATTCAGGAATGTGTAACAGCACAGGACAATATTCTGCCCTGGCCTCTGCAGGGACTCTCTGCTACAAACTCCTGGAGGGAAATCCAAGCCTCAGGCTCTGCCATTTGCATTTAAAATGTATGTTGGAGTTCAGCTACTGAATGGGTGTGAAAAAGGTGCAAAAAAAAACTTTTATGGGAACCTCAAACCAGCCCTTTTGGGCCTGGTTAGAAGAAAATTCCTGTTCAGGAGGTACAGGCTGAGGTCAAACTAAACCCCAGAGCTTAATTCAGTCACAGGGATGTTGTTCTGATTCAGTTCCCTCAATTTAGGGTTAACTGGTTTCATTTTGAAGAACAGACCTTATTCCATAGAACTTACCATATTCCATTTATTTCCAGAAATCCCCATCAGCTGCAGAAATTTCCTCCTTTGTTTCACTGCCTTTGACAATAGAAGAGAATTTTCCTCTCTCAGCTGGCAGATTAACCATTATAGTTAGTGCAAAATACTGTCCAACAGGGTTAAGCCATTCCACTTCGATGGCTTTGACTTTGCCATGCCAATTACTAATTTCCATTAAATTCAAAATATGTTTTATGCTGATAAAGCTTCTTAAAGCATTTTCTCTAAAGCTGTATTAAGGAAAGTGCTGCTTACATAAGTCCTTTGGAATACCTAATGTGCCGTGGCTTTTGCTATAAATATGTGCCAGTTCATTATCTCCACTGAAGTTCACAAGTGGGTAGGTATTGATTACTTTACAGTTCCAAGGGAGAAAACTTGGATACTTGCATACAACCTGGATAAGATTGCAGAGCAATCTGCTGCTTTCAGCCTGGTCAAGTGGGCGATTATTTTCCTGGATTTCCTACCTTCTGTTTCCTCTTGAGTTTTCGTATTTTTCTGCTTTCATGCTGGGCATTAATTTTCTGCCTGTAAAAGGCACTTTCCTGATAGGATTCGACTGAAAAACTCTCTCCCCCAAGTCCAGAAAGATTTTTAACACTGGGGAAGAACCTTATAAAATGTGGGGGTGGGAAGAATCTTGAAAAAATGGGAAGATGAGGAAGGGGAGACATGGCTCCTGGTAGCTGGGTGTGGGTGAGCTACCCCAGAACGAATCCCTCCTCTGTGGGATAGACTGGACTTAATGGTTTCATCTGCACAATGGAGCAGCTCCTCACAAAATTTGCCCAAATTTGTACTTGTTGATCGTTGTCTCTGTCTTCTCCTTGACAGTACCTGAAGCCTCAGGGTGAAGAGTTGCTGGTCCAGCATCCACAGCGGGCTGAGAATTGCTTTGGGGTGCTTGTCCACCCTGACAATACAACTTCATTAGCCTGTCTGCTAATTGATTCCCTGTTCTTCTTGCTAACAGGTCCAATAAAGCAAGTGAAGAGCTGTCAGTCTGACATGTTTTAGGCACCTTGGAGCAAATGCAGCCAAACTGGTTGCTAATGAACCTGCTGTCAGCTGAAGGACACCGGGCAGGTTGCTCTGGGGACATGCCATCAGCTCTGGGGCACTTTGCTGCTTTGCTTTTCCCTGTCATTTTTATTTTTCCCCACACAGAAATAATTTCCAAAGTCTCATGTTCTGTTATGAAAACCTATACAATCATCTTTCCCTGACAAAAATGATCCAACGCTGTGCACAACCTTCTTACTTCCTCCATGGCTGAGGAGTTCACATCCAGCCATCCTGGATGTGACCTCCAGTTAATCCTGAAATTTCAGAGTGCAAGGTGTCCTTCATTTCTGAATATCAGAAAGGAATTTGCTCATTAGGGAAAAACCAAGGTCTAGCACACGGGGAACATTTTAAGAAATCAGAAGAGTCATTTTTCTATGCCAAATGACACTTGGCAGTGATAAAATAACATATCTCTGCAGCAGATGTTGTTTGCTGCTGGTGTTGCAAAAGTCTGGAACTTCGAAGGACTAGAAGAACTTGATGTGTGTTTTCAGCTTCATAAGAGAGAAAGAGGAAAAAGTAAAACATATGATTCATTACTTAAAATAAGAGAGTGGGTAGGAAGTGAAGGAGGATGACACTTCTGCCTTCAAAAGGAAATATGTCCAAGGACCCATCTGGAATGTCTGAAAGAGCAGGCAGAGTTGATACTGCCAGCTTGTAGCTTTTTGCACTAATTTCCATCACCACACCTTCATCTGCTCTGAAATCACCTCGTGTCCCTGGGCCCAGTTCATTGTGGGAACTGGGTTAGGCTGAACTGGGAGCAGGAGGACTGAACACAAACACTGGTGGTGCTGAAAACTCCCATCCTGATCATTCACATCCCGATTGGTTTCTCAGGGGAGACAAGCCCTGGGGAGCTGACTCTGGTTGTCTGAATCAGGCAGTTCCAGATTCCCTTAATGTGGTGCTGACTCCATCCGGGGTGCCCGTGCAGGAGGGTGATTCCCTGCCCAGCCCAGGTCGGATCAGCTCCAGGTGCTTGCTGAAATCCTGGGAAATTGCCTGGTCTGGTACAGAACTGCCCCAGAGCAGACTGGAGCAGCAACATTTGCTCGTGATGGATGAGCCTTAATTTATCTCTGCTGTGAGAGGTTTTGGTGACAAGATTGCCCTATAAATAACGTTTAAATTGTAATTTTGTTAAATACCCATCTCCTGGAGGAAAAATTATGTTGTTGCCTTCTTTCATTATTCCAGGTATTCAGTAGCCCATCTTCATGTCCAGTGCTATCATTTATTTTATACAATATATCTGCATTTTTGTATAATGTCTGTATGAATCTGTGTGTATGTGTATTTATATGTATTTGTTTATCAGGAGAAAGATAATTCATGGAGTGATGCTTGATCCAGCCAAGACATCCACAGGTCCATCAGGGCCACCACAGCTGCACCTGCTGGAAGGTGACATATGGCACCATCCCTGTGGGACAGTGCGTGACATCCTCAGGAATTGTCATCACAGCATTTGCTTTTAAGAGGGTTTCCCATGGCTCACAAGAAATGAAGAGATGCTGCTTCCTGGCACATCAGTGACTGAAATGAGACATCAGAGACAGCAGTGTGGTGTGGACACCAGTGTGAAGAGGACAGCCCTGGGGGTGTGTCCCAGTTTCCAGGCAGGATGGAAGCTCAGGGGTGCAGTGCTGTGTGCTCAGCGTGTGCTGTGGCACGTGGAACGAGGGAATTCCTGCCTGAATCTCTTCCTGGAAAGCCTCCAACGTGGTTCTGGCCTGATGTGGAGCAGAAGAAATACAGACAGATGACCTCTCATCCTGACTCCTCGATTTGTTCTGATTCTCTTCAGAGGGACAAGGGGCAAGTGAAAAATGGGGGCTGTTGCTGACAGATCCTGTGGCATGTGCAGCACAGGGACTGCTGCTTCCCAGAACTGTCTGTCACTTGGATTCTCTGTGTGCTGGTGATGTGAATGGCTTCATTACTGAGTGACTGACCTTTTCCAAGCAGCTTGGCAGCAGCAGAGCTTTCAGCTTGACAGTGCTGACTCCCAAACATTACCTGGGGACTGGCTGGGGGAAAGGCAAAGCTGCAAATCACCTTTGGAAATCCTCCTCCTTATGTGGGGGGTGTTTGGCAGAGTAGCTGCAAACTTTCCTCTGTTGATGCTTGAGAATGATGGTTTCCCCAGCAAATGGATGGGACCTGACTGGTGTTTGTTTTAAAGGTTTAATTTTTAATAAGGATTTGGCACTTGATTTTGAGAATAGCCCATTGTGGGAAACCTGCAATATTTAAAAATAATTATTCTACTAAAGACCCTTGCTCTTCTTCTGTAGCCTGATTAGGGATGTGTCATCCAGCAAAAGGCTGGCTGATGTCTCAGATCCAGGCTCCTTCTCTAAAACAAGGAGAAATACCAAAAGTCAGGATATAACAGTGTATAATTTAAAATAAACTAAGAAGAAGAAAAAAAATGTATTTCTTAAGTCTACCTTCAACAACTTAGTAGACAGGTTAGGAACTTTTCTGTCTCCGAGCAGCTTTGCTGGAGGATCATGTCCTGCCAAAAGCAGCATCACCTGTTTTACAAGTGGATGTATTGCAAACGCTGTCTGGAAAAACTGTTCTGAGGGGGGTCATTGGAGGTGTTTCAGGCAGGATGACTCCTGGGGGAGCCCAGGGCAGATTTAGTGAGGAGTCACAAAGCAGCCCAACTCGTTTGCTGGTTCCTCCCAGCAAAGGCTCCAAGGAACAGCCGAGCCCCCCCTGCCCCGGGCGGGTTGGCCTCGGTACCAGCCTCACCACGGCACTTCCCCAGGCCTGGGCTGGACCAGGCTTGAAGGCAAGTCTCCAGGGGTCATGTCCCCTCGGGGGTTTTGGCAGCTGCAGCACAGGGTACCTTGCAGTGCAGCAAGTCTGTCCACTTTTCCAAGCTCGGGGCTATGTCTCCCTTTCCCCATCCCTGCAGAGAGGGAGGCACGAAGTGCTGGATGGATAACTCCAGAGGAACATCAGGAACTGGCATTAACAATTGCTCAGCACCTCTCTAGAAGCCTCCCCACTGCTCAGAGGACATGGAGATGCAGGTACTGTGACAGGAATATATCCCCAGTGGATACATTGTGTGATGATGGCAAAAGTGAGGCAGCCCAGCTACTCCCCAGCCACTGGGAATGTACATTAGTGTGCTTGTCCAGGCAGAGGGCTGATATTTACAGCCATTAACTAGATTCTTACTGCAAGAGATTACTTACAATTTTACCTCCAAAAAATCCCCTTCCAAACAATCTAAAAACCTTCATGGGGAAGCCAAGGAGTTTATAAGGACATGTACAACGGGGAATGGCTTCAAACTGAAAGGGAGTAGGTTTAGACTGGATATTGGGAAGGAATTCTTGGCTGTGAGGGTGAAGAGGCCCTGGCACAGGTTGCCCAGAGAAGCTGTGGCTGCCCCTGGATCCCTGGAAGTGTCCAAGGCCAGGTTGGACAGGGCTTGGAGCAACCTGGGCTGGTGGAAGGTGTCCCTGCCCATGGCAGGGGGTGGAACTGGATGATCTTTAAGGTCCTTCCCAACCCAAACCAGTCTGATTCTACAGTTCTCTGAGGTACTGGTACTGAGAGAAGATCCTTGCAAAGGTTAAACAAATGAGTTGTCCTGACCTAGGGAGTCAGAGGAATTTCATGTTGGATCCTACTTGATTTTTTCCCATTGAGGATGCCTGAGACAGACCCTAACACATATGTCCTGTCTACCCAGAGGCTGGGGAAGGATTTGTATCAGTCCCAGGATGTAAATGCACACAGGACTGAGGGCTTGAGCTCCCTGGTTCACTGCAGTTACCTAATGAGAAGACTAATGTGAGAAGTGGGAAGTGTTTTCCATTTCCAGTTTGTTTGGTTTAGTAGTGCATTCCTGCCTCTCTGGAGCTCTGCTGCACATCAGAGGCTCGTTGAGGAGCAAAGAGCACAAGTTTTGGCTGTGGAGGTCCCACCAGGGCCAGGTTAGGAGCCTGGAAAACCACAGGCTGCAGAAGCAGACTGCCTTAACCTTGCCTCTGTAATTAGAGGTGCTGTTTATGTGCAGAGCCAAGTCTGTTGTGGGCCATTTTTCTCAGCTGGAATTAATGAAATGATCCAGCAGCCCCATTGACTGGGCAAGTCAGGAGTCAGTTCAGTCAGTTTTGATACCAGGTCAGTGGTCTATCACTAATTAAAATAAACATTTGTTATTTGGTTTTGAGATTCTTTCCAAATTACAGTTTGGAAAGGTTTTCAGAGCTGATTTCTTTCCACAACCTGGGCTGTGTTTGAGACAGACATGAGGAGGATCTGGGAGTAGGAAGGAAAGAGAAGGACAGGGAGGAACAAAAGTTGTTGAAATCAATGTCAGGAATTAGAGAAAGAACAGGCAGGGAGGGAACAGAAAAAGGAACAGAACAAAACCAAAGAAGACAGACAAAACATGATTGATTGGGAGGGAGGGTGGCAAGAGACAGCTGAGTGACTGGTGGGGTGACAGCACAGACATGAGGCTGGGGAAGTGGGGCTGGAGACACTGTCACTGGGATCTCTGAGGGCTGGGGAAGCATTTGCCAGGCATGGTGTTGGTGTGGTCTTTGGGATGGAGATGGCAAAGAGGACCCTGGAGGTCTCCTCCAGCTCTGGTTGTGATCAGGTGTTCCATGCCATGTACCCATCCCATGGCATCCTTCACCCAGAGGGACTGCAGGGGGAGACTTTACAGCTGAGCTAATCCAGAGTGGGATATTCCAGTTAATTGGATGGACATGGGATCATACACTGCATGACTGGTGGGCAGGGGCTGTGGCTGCACCATTGGCAGCTGCCTCCTCCCTGGAGGTGGGCACAAGGTGTCCTGAGAGAGTGCACGGTTTGACATGCTCAGTTTGTTGGAAGACTGGAGATCCTACAACCAGGTGCAGGTTTCAAGGACCTATAACCCCCAAAATGGCAGGATATTTTATGCCTTCCAATTTCCACCTGCTCATTCTCGTTCCTGTAACCTCTGGGACCTCCATGCCCAGGGAATCCCATGTCGTGCATGTGCCTGTGTCACAACTGAGGAAGTTTCCATCATTTTCCACTGTTGCAGGAAAGCCCTCAGGGATCCCTCGAGATTCCCAGGTGAGTACAGACACAGGCAGAGCCTGAGCTGTGTGACCCACATGCCACTTGATAAATGCTTAAATAAATTCCTTGATAGTTTTTAACTCCTGTGGGGTTTCTAGCTTTTGATGTGGAAGCTGATAGTCAACAGTGGCAAAGAGTCACCACAATATCAAATGTGACATTGCTGGTGTGCTGCACACTGGTGACTTCTCTGAGAGCATTTGCTCAGCTGTCCTGTTTTGGGGAATGTTTTCCTCCTTCCTGTTACTATTTCACACTGTAGGGAAATCAAGATCTGCTTCTGAAGCAGATACTGCCTGTTTTTGATAGAGTGTTTATGGAAAGATGCTCAGCACCTCCTACGTGGTTCTCTGCTCCCCTTGAGCACCAGCACTGTGCAGGATGAGGCCCCGTGTTGGCACCAATTCCTGAGGAAACTGCCTCTATAGAAGTGGAGCATCTGTTTCCATTAGCAACAGCAGCTTCTGCATTTAAGAGTGTGTTGGGGCATTTAAGCGCCTCATTATGGAATTGTGTTTGTTTGTGGACTTCGGGAAGTTCGGGGGCTGCAGGGTGAGGGGGGGGGGCTGCCACAGGAAAGTAGGAAGGGGGTAAGAGAGGGGAGAGCATTATTCCTACATTCACCTGTGTGAGAGCCAGGCATCCTCTCCAAAACTCCTATAAAACCTCCTATAAAACCTCCTATAAAACAAGGTGTTTTTTCAGCCAGAGATGTACTGTGAGCAGCAGGGGTGAGTAGGACTGACCACTGTGCCCCAGGGACCCCACAAAAACCCTGCTGTGTGTCCAGAGAGCTTCTCCCAGCCAGGTAGGACACACTGTGGGTAGCAAAGGGGGAGGTACCATGGGAAAGTTCTCGTTCAGAACAACAGGATGCTGCCAGTGTGTTCCCGTAACTATTCCCGGTAGATACAGGGAGAAGGAAATGTTTTCTGTCCTGATGACTAAAGCAGAGAGTGAAAAGCCCCCAGCTTTACCTTTCACTGCCACGAGTGCCAGGCTCAACACGGGCAGGAGAGGTGGGATTGAAGCCAGGCTGCTTGTTCTCTCCAGCATCTGCTCTGCCTTCCCGGGAGCCGCTCGTCTGGCTCTGCACCCGCAGCAGGAAAATAAACCCACACCTCGGAGGGGCTGGATGTGGGAGGATGAAACACTGCAAAGTAAGAGCAGCTTCAGCAAAGGACAGCTCTTGTTCACAGTGCAACCAGCCCGGCAAAGGGAAAGGCTGAGGCAGCCCCAAAGCAGCCGTGAAAGTGGTTCCCTATTTAGCTGCGGGAATTTTGTTGCACGTCTCAAGGAGGTTTTTTCATTTCCTTTGGAAAATAGTCTGCAGTCACCCGGAGAAATGGTGTGTGACAAGATTAGGGCAGGGACCACCGGTGAGAAGAGCATCCAAAGTGAGCCACAGACTACATGAGCATGTTTCATTAAAGGTGTGAATATTTTGTTCTGCTGTGATAAAGCATTAAAGTATCGGTGTTTTCCCATTGAAGAAAACAAACCCCTGAAGCTCAGAGGGTGCCCGAGGTGAAAACACATTGAGGTTTTCTCAGGCTCTGACTTCCTTTACTACCAAGCAGAACTTATCATTTTCTGCAACAGAAAATCTAAATTCTTCTCACTGAAAAACTTGTGCTGGAATGACTAAAACTAATCAAGGTTGTTTGGTAGCGAGATTTAAAAGCTGGGCCAAGCTTATAGCAATTCAGCTAAATAGATTAACATGTATGAGCCTTTAAAGCTGCCAGTCCATTGCACAGGATTTGTGTTGGGCACTTTGGACACTCTTGGCCAGTCCCTCCCAGCTGATATCCCCTGCTCACTCCAGATTCACCGAGCAGGCAAACTTTTCTGTGCTTGTGCCTTTGTATTTCTGCTGCTTTCCTTCAGAAGGGGGAAGGGAAACACATTTCCATGGTTGCAAAACCTGCCATTCCAAAGGCAAATCAGCTCCCTTTGTGTGTTATTGGGTCAGCTGTGATGAAATGAGGGGCAAAGAATGTGCCTGAGCCCTTCAGCTTTTGAATGTTCTGTGAGAGAAGCATTTAAAGGGCACCAGGAGGTCGGCTGTGATCTTGCTGAAGCAGCTGCAGAAAACATCTCCACTCGATGCTCAAAATTCCTCAGCTGACAATGACCACTGTCATAGCCAAAGCTGACACAAATTGCAGAAAGGCTGTTTCTGCACAGTTTTAACAACATTCATGCGTACAATTGGTGACCAAAATGCTCTGAGCTGAGCTAGGATGGAGGAGGTGAGGGGGAAAGATGTGCTGGCAGTGTCTGCTCCTCCAGGTGACAGCAAACAGGGCTGGGGTGGAAGGAGGGGATGCAAACAACTTCTTAAATTCCTCCGGGCCAGTCTCCTGTGGAGAAGTCTGGCCAAAGTTTTAAGGTGTTTTAAGGAGTTTTTAAGGTGTTTCAGCCATCTTTTAAAAGTGATCTGCTGGTGCAAAGCCTGGAGAGAGCAGCCCCTCTGCTGTTTGGCTCCTATGGGATTCCTGGGTCTCTGAGGTTTGCTCAGCAGGCAGCTTAGGGAATGCTTTTTGGTAGGATTGCTGAAAGATCTAGCTTTTGCATGATGCTACAAAGCAGTTGAGAAAAATAGGACATGCTGCTGAAACTACTCATTGCACTTCTCACGTGCTCTGGCCTTGTTGCTGTTTGAAACTGAATATTTGGTGCTTTTCTCTTCCAGCACTAATATTACGTCTTAGTGCTGCCGTGAACATGAGTTTTATCAACAACTCCTGTGATGGGTGCTGTTGATACTCTGCCCAACACAGCAGGTGGAGGCCAGGAAAACACACTCCTGTGAGACCCTGCTCCAGGAAATCCCAACACAGGGCTGTGCCAGTCCCCAGGGTGAGCAGTGGAGGGCTGCCCTCTCTGCTGGCTGCCTACAATGTTCAGTGAGCTTGGAAGACAATGTTTCAGGCTGGGAGTACAGCTGGGATCACTCCTCCCAGGTATCCATCTCTAAACACCTTCACCTTCCACAAGTGAGAAGGAACTAATGTTGAAACCTGCCTGCCTGGAAATGAGCTTTTCCTGAGCAGCCTGATGCTGTGCTTCCTGGATGAATTACTATAAATGTGTTTATAATTATTTACCTAATTGCAAGTGCTTTCACTAATGATTTTGTTAGAATTTACTGGGACTAAAGCAACATCTGAAGCTGCAGTAATGAAAATGTAATGCAATATGATAGCGTGATAACGACACCAAAAAGACTCATCTGCATGGGATTAACATCTCAGGATCCCAACTGTGGGTGGGTGGTTAGGACGGAGAGGACCTCTCAGTGCCAGGGAACTACTCGAGAGTTGAAAAGGCAAGGGGCACAGGGAGAAGGGAGATGGTAGGGACATTGTAGAAAAGAGGAGAATGCAGGACACCAGGAGATAAGGACCCTTTTTAGAAGCATGGTCAGGCTCAGGGGCATGGACACTGACAGAAAGAAACAATTTTTTTTCAATTGACAGGCTTTTGTATTCAATTATTTTATTTTCTTTTTTTTCTTTTTTTTTTTTTTTTTTTTTCTTGCAGTGGCAGGTGCTCTGAATAAGACATCCTGGTTTTCTTTGTCTTTCTTCTACAGTGATGTGAGAATTGCAGGGTAGTTCTTCCTGAATAAAGACAGTTTCAGTCTAGAATATGGAGTTATATGGAGAAGGAATAGAGGAACAGGTATCCATCTTCACTACTGCAGGACACAGCCCATCCCCAGCAGGTAAGGTTGGAGGCTTTTCCTCTGTGGGGTGGATTCAGAGGGAGGGTGGAAGGTGCAGAGGTGACATTAAGCAGGCAACGAGGACACTTGGCCTCTGCCTGAGAGTACTTTTGTTTATAAACCAGCATCCACTTCCCAGGAAAATATTTTTGATGTTGACTTCAGACATCCTCTCTGGGAGACCGGCCCAGCCTCCTGGCTTGCCTAGGAGACAATGGAAGGAAAACAAGCACAATAGGTGCATGTGCTAAACACTTTAATGAGCACTTCCACACCATTCTCCTGGATTTCCCCACATCCCCATGAGTCAATAAGCACCTCATGCAGCTCTCGAGATAGTGCCTAATAAAGCACAGCCCAGCCCAAACATCAGCTCTCATTCACTGATGGAGATGGGAGCTGATTTTGTGCCTTGTGTGTTGTCTCAGTGGCATATTCCCAGTAATCCCTTTGCCTGTGTGAGCTTCCCACAACGAGATTATGCTTCAAATGCTTCAGACACAATTATACCCTTGATGCAAATATACCTTGGTGCAAAAGGCACGGCGGCGATTTTTGCACATGCCCTTAAAAGCCAGAGAACAGCAACCCCCCAGCTGATTGATCTGCACCTGCAAAAAAAAAAAGG
Organism: Corapipo altera; assembly: GCF_003945725.1. Lineage (NCBI taxonomy): Eukaryota > Metazoa > Chordata > Aves > Passeriformes > Pipridae > Corapipo > Corapipo altera. The sequence goes on along the minus strand of NW_020884887.1, from coordinate 12,944,772 downwards.
CCCTCGAAATTGTTGCCCTGTGGCTCTGGAGGATGTGCATCTCTCATTTGGCTCTGGTTCCTCTTGAATAGCAAGCTAATGATAGTGCACAAATCACCAGTGATTATGCTCCGGTCTCCATTGTCACCCAACATAATGTCCTCCTCCAGTGGCACTTTGTGATGGTGCTCTGTGATGCACAGAGCATTCAATAAGGAGTACTGTAAGTTCTGTATCAGAAAGTCAGCTTTTATGGTAGTTACTTGGGACAATTTTATCTCCTGGAGACAGGGTTTTTAAATTATGACTAATACGTGGTATCCGGGAACCTTTCATCTCCAGCTCTCTCTCAGGTAGTTAATCCAGATACATTATTCCCAAACCACTCAGTCTTTCTCTTCCAATGCATGCAAGAGAAATTTTTTTTTTTTATGATTTATATAAATGAAAAATTATCAGGCTTCAGAATTTTTTTTTTTTAATATTGTTTACACACCGCCAGTAAGAGGATCTGAAGCAAGGGATGTACATCCCAGAGCCTTGCAAAGACAGAACAGATATGAGTAGGGAGGACTTAACTCTCATTCATTTAGGCATTAATTAGGAAGAAATACCCTGTTTTAAGCTGAAATTTGACCTCCATGTCCAATGATGCAAACCCACCAAGGCCAGTACTCCAATAAGGTTGATCTCACTGAGCTCTGTGTTGGTTGCAGCAGCTCAGGACTTGTTCTGGTCATTCCTACCTCTCTGCTGACCCTCTCTGACAGCTCATTAACAGCTTCTCTATTACCTGAGCCTGTGAAAACTCCTATAAGAATCTGATTTCATTTAGCATTTTCCATCATGCTCTGGGTTATACTCAATGCTCATTATCTTTGCATGTTTTGCAAGTGTGTGACTACAAAAATAACTTAGTGTGAGTCTTCAGAATTAGGGGTTGTTGGGAATTTTCCAATGAAATAGCTTTGCAGAAGAAAAAAAGTTGTCCAACTGGGAATGCTGCTCTAAAACCTACAATTCTCCTGAGAAAGCTGATTGCTCAGAGTGTGGGAGAGTAGGATACATCTTTCATACTTTCTTTTCCTCTCTCCAGCAAACATCCTAACTCTGCTTTTGCAAATCTGGGGTTAATTTCTCAATCAGCTGAACCACTTGGAGCAATTTTATTATTTAAACAGGGATTTTAGCCTCAATGTCTCAGACTACCTCCATGCTAATAAAATCAGCAATGCTCCCTGGTCTGGGCACCCCATCCTATCCTTTCTCCTCCCCTCTGGGTGTTGGTTTTCTTGTAAAGGCAACCAAAGGCTGTGAAATAAGAGCAGTGACATTTTCTGCCCTCAGTGGGTGTTGTGATGTCTCTGGTGCACTCTCAGCCGTGTCCCACAGCTGCTGGCCTGGCCCTGCTGCTGCTGACACAGAGACTTTCCATTCATTTCTGTCGGGGAAGAAAGGAAAAAAAACCCAAACATTTTTAGGGAGTTCCTAATTTCATTCCTTTTCCAAATCACTCTTCTGAGTACTTTTGATGGCCAGAAGACTTTGGCAGAATGAGGCTATTCCTTATTGCCCTTTAGAGCTTTAATCACTGTTTTCCCTGTTCCCATGATGAACTCCAAGCTGTACCTTGGTTGGCAGCTCAATATCTCTTTAAATTACTACGGGTTTCTCCTGTGTCATTAATATTTTATTTATGTTGTATTAAATTTCGCATCAGTCTCCATGCCAACAGTTCATGCCAGGAGCAGTGTCTGACAGAATAATTTAAATCCTCAGAGATATGAGCAATTTCTTTTTGGATAACGTCATGAAGGCAGATTTGTTGTGTCCTTGTTTTGCGGTGTCAGAGAGTCAGGGCTGGACACAGAATGGTTTTGGTTGGAACTGACCTTAAAGATTATCTACATTCATGGGCTGGGACACCTTTCACTAGTCCAGGTTGCTCCAACCTGGTCTTGGATACTTCAGGGATGGGGCAGCCACAGCTTCTCTGGGTAACCCATGCCAGGGCTTCCCCACCCTCCCAGGGAAGGATTTCTTCCCAATATTGCATCTAAACCTACTCTCTTCTAGTTTGAAGCCATTCCCCCTTGTCCTATAATTACATGCCCCTCTCCAGATTTCTTGTAGCTCCTTTAGATGCTCAAAGGCCACCATAAGGTCACCTCAGACCTTCCTCTTCTCCAAGCTGAACAATCCCCATCCCCTCAGCCTCTCGTGTTCCTCCTCCACCCCTTCCTGCAGTGGCACCAATGTGGAGACACCTTTTCATGCAGAGAGAGTTGAGGACTGACACTCATTTAAGCTGCCATCAAATGTCACCTATGACTGACACCAAATCCTCAGGGACAGGCAGAGCCTTTCACTCAACCAGATGAGAATTCTGAGAAAACAGAAGGTTTTGAGCAGAAAGTCCCCTTTTCAGGACACTTACAAACTCATGCTTGTGGAGTTCTACCATTCTGGCTACACCCCTGTTGCTGCCTTCATTCCCATGGAAGGGCAATCCATGTAATTATTTTATTGTTTGAACTGTAGGTTCTTATCTGCTTTGCTGCTGGGAGGCAAATCTCTCTGGCACTGGACTGGAGAGATAAAGCCACTGAGAAGGAGGACAGCAGCCAGCTTAACTCCCTCTTCACCTCATACAGGGTGGTCACAATTTGGATTTATTCATTTATTTTTGTTATTTCAGCCTTTAATAGATGGCCAGTAAAGAGCAAGGAGTGATTCTCAATCCCAGAGGTTCTCCAGAGGGCATGACTCTTTTGGGGCTACATGACATCCATTCTGTCCTCTCTGGGATGCTCACACCCACCAGAGAAATGCAAAGGCACTAAAAAAAACCAGTGAAAAGTTGAGTAGAAATAAAAAAAGAAAAGTAAATTATTCAGGTTTAAGTAAGAGAAGAATAAGCAGGAGGAAACAGCCAAAAATGGATGGAGACTCAAGGGAAAGAGCAGCAAAAAAGCTCGAGTGTGTTTCTTTCTATTTAACAAAAAATGGATTCCAGGAACCCCTAAAGAATTGCTATTTGAAATGCAAAGTCTGCATAAAATAATGTATCAATGAGGATAATCTAATGCCACACAGGGAAGATTTGGCACTCAAAACACTTCAGACTCCTGGGAGTCTGAAAATTCAAATTTTCTCCCACCGTATTCTTAAAATCCCAAATCTGCAGGACCTGGGGAATGGCATTAATCAGAGGTGTAGCCAAAGGCAGAGATCCTGGAATCACAACTGCCTTCACAAGCCTCTGCACCAGAGGGGATTAAAGAGAAATGAGTTTAGTGGAGGAACTGTGGAGTTAGCACTTATCATCCCGAGCTGCAATTTGTCAGGATACAACACAGCCACACGAGGGGAGGGGAAGGGAAAGAAAGACCCAGGCGACAACCAGGACTTATCCACATGGCTCTATTGATTTTCCATGCCAATTAATGCCAGAGAAGAATCCATCCCTGGAGACACTCCCAGCCTGAACTACAGGCAAAATTACCTCTCCTGAGACTGCAGCCGCCTTTGCAGCCTCGTGGTATCAACCCTCCCTGTTTGCTTCTGCTTCCTTTCTTAAAAACCCACAGTGGGAAAGGAACTGGTGCATCTTCCTGCCCTTCAAATATAGTTGAGGGAATATCCATCTGTTTCAGAAAGGCACATCTATCCTCTACCTTGTTATTTTCGTGGTTTGTTTTGTTCGTCGGGAAATATAATGAGTGGTCTTGCTTATTTTTCCCAACCAGCAATTACTTTAGAGATGAAATCACAAGCAGCCCTATAACCTTCTGACAGGGCAGGATTATGAAAGGCCTGCAGAAGTGTCATGCAGACTCTACTGTGAAATCTGACAATTTAAGAGCTTCCTTCCTGGTCCAGACAGTGATGATTTTTGATACGCTTTTAAAATGCCCTTTTTTTTTTTTCCTGCTCTCACAGGTATTAGAGAAATAAATGAAATGTGCAATCCTTTCTGCAGATGGGAGTGCATTTGATGATTCACTGGAGGCTTGGAGGTTGCTAACAGCCATCCTTTACATGTCTTGTGTTGGTTTAATAGGTAGTTTGCAGCTGTGGGATCGTTGCTGTATTTCGTAGACGTGTTCTATTATTAGCTATTAAAGGGATATGAGACCACAGATAGTGATGTATTAAACCACCAGTTCCTGTATTTATTGGCAGCACCTGGGGATTAAAACAGCTGCTGTCACTCTGCAGAGTTCTCTTCAAAGCAGGGGAGATGTGATGAATAGGTGATCAAAGCACCCTCACCCTGCCCATTGTGCAGGAATCACAGATGGGAACGGCCCCAAACAGGCACAGTGGGCTCTGGGAACCAGCAGAGGCTTTACCCCAAAGGCAGGGGATGGTGAGGGAAAGCAAAGCCAGTCAGAGCTGGAAGGACCCACAAGGATCACTGAGCAGAATAAGCCCAAAGATCACACCCTGTGCCTGAGGGTGTTGTCCAAACACTCTTTGAGCTCTGTCAGCCTTGGGGCTGTGCCCACTGCCCTGGGGAGCCTGGGCAGTGCCCAACCATCCTCTGGATGAAGAACCTTTTCCTGATATCCAACCTAAATCTTCCCTGACCCATCTTCATGCCTGTCCCCAAAGGCTTCAGTGGTTCAAAGATGGGAAACTCTCCATGGGAGAAGGACATGGCAGGAGGGTCCAGCAGTACCCCCCTGTGGTTCCCCTCTGGGCAAGTAAATCCCCTGGGGTTAACATGACAACTCTTTATTCACAGTGACCACAACCACATTTATAACAAAACCATCTATAACAAAAACATTTATAACAAGAATATCTGTAACAAAACCCCTTCCAGTGACCTTTTGTGGTAATTCCAGCTCATTCTGCCATGGCTGCTGGGCCTGTTCCTGCCTCTCCAGAGGTTGGTTGGGATCTTTTCACCTAAGGAGAACTTCTGCACCCAACGGAAAACATATTTACCTTGAAAATAGCATGGTAATCTGTCCTCTGGAGGAGAATGGGAAGGAACTATTGGAGCTAGGATGGAGTATGAAATCTGAGGCAGAGCCACTGGCTCATGTTTCTTGCACGTGTAGGCAAAAGGGACACAATAAATAATGCAGCAAATGCACAATAAATAATTTAGGTACCACGAGGTTTGGATGAGATCCATAAGAACCCCTCCTAAATTTAAAGTGCCTCTATCTTTTTTGCATTGCAGGATTCCATCAGCCTCTGGGACCTGTATCAGTGACATCCTGAGCCTGGCACTGCCCCACACAGCTCTGGCTGCAGCAAGGGGCACCCTGAGGGGCAGCAACTCCAGCAAAGGTCTGAGTGAGTAATTTGAACATTAATTTGCATTAATGTGAAGTGCAGTTCTGTCACTTGGCTGCAGCCCAGGCTGGAGGTGTGGGACTGGTGGCTCTGGGTCGGTGAGTTTATGGTGAATCATCTTCTCCAGGGCCAGGTGGCCTTCGTGGTGTTGCAGTTCAAAGTCTGACGATAAGATGGCGTTGTGGTTCATGACAAATGTGATCTTCCTCCTCCAAAAAATGTGGGAACCACCAAGGGAAACACGAAGCAGGGAAAGGCGAGGCAGATGCAGGAGCTGGATCCCTGCAGCCCTGGTGTTCTCATGGAGCCCTCGGAATAACGATGGCTCCAATAATAAAGCACTGCTCTTCCAAACCACTTTCTAAAATAAACCATCCAGATGGTTGTAAGGGAAGACCTAGTCATCAATCTGAGTAATGTTTATTTTGAGTACATTAACCAAGAGCTGTGCACAATTGTGCTGGGTTGTGCACAGAGAGGCTCAAACAGATGCAGGAGCAGGAATATCACACACGTCAGACAGTGCTGGGCCACCCTGTCAGCCTGGTCCTGGTCTATGGGACAGCCCTGAGACCTACTTAGGGTGTCTCACATGTAGTGTGTAGACAGGAAGAATGTGTTTTCTCTTCTACAACTTCACAGGTTCTGGGATCACCCAAAAATATACAAGAGGAGACACTCAGTGCTAAAAGCAGGTAAATGTTCTCTCTTTTCTCTTTGAGAGAAGGTGGAGAGGACAGAGAGATTTTCTTACAGTCTGTGAGAACAAGGTCATTTGGCTTTTCAGACAGTGCTCGGGTTCTTTTTCCTCCTTTCCCCCAGCATGTCCAATTCCAACTTGATAAAAATGAAATCTGAAAAGCAACACTCCCAGAGAAAGACACAACCTGGGTGCTCTGAAAAGGCTGCTGGTGTCTGCTGTGGCATAATAGAGTGAAATACAAATGCACAGAGGTGTTTTCCAGCCTGCTGTGCTCAAGTCAACACCTTGTTTAGTGCTTGTACTGCAGTGCAGAGCTGTGCTTGATTGCTTTTTGTGGGGGCACCCGAGGGGGGGTGGCTTCCAGTAGTATTTGCTGCCAAAGTGGTGAGGAGTCATCTCTAGGTCTGTCCAGCTGTGAATACTGGAGGGCTCCTGTTGGCTCCCATCTCTGTTTTATGCTCCCTAATTTCCCTCCTCAAACACTGAGTGCAAAGTTTTCCACAGGGAACATCCCCCAGCACATTCTGGAGGCTGCTGGGAGTGCCCACCTGGTGCCAGGGCAGATGGAAGGGGATGCACAGAGCCCCTGCCCTGCTCAGCCAATGTACCTTTGCACATTGCAAAGCTTCAGCTGAGAAAAACACCACCTGAAACTCAGTTTGTCCACTACACACCAATTTGAATCACCAAACTCTGTGCTAAAATACAGCCTGAGTAAGAGCAACTTCTTTATTTATTTATTTTCCCTGAATGCAGTTTTTATTAGGTGTGAAATCCAGCCCCTTTCCTTAGCTGGAAGCATATGAGCAGCCTTCATGTACAGGAAGATTATAATGGTATAGTAGAAAAATCCAACCATTAGGAGCTCTTGAGGCATAAATTCAAACCCTCATTAATCTCTGTGGGCTGCAGCTCAAACCTGAATTTTCGCAGAACGTGGGTGGTGTTTTCAGAGTGAGTTGCTGGAATTGGTTGGCTGAGAGGATTGACTTAGATAACAATATGTTTCTGAACCTCTGCCTGAACAAGGTGCAGGCTGTGGTTTGGGCTGTGTGTGGCACATCCAGGGGGGTGCCTGTGGCCTGGGGGTCCTTCCAGCTCAATGCTGGGCTGTGGGGAGCACAGGGAGCAGAGGGAGTGGCACACGGAGCTGCCCATGGGCTGGTTTTGATTTTTCTGGTGTTCACTAATTCACTTACAACATGCTTTTATGTGTCTGCTTCATTCTTTTTTTTTTTATTTCCAAGAAGCAGTTGAACTTCCTTACCTGGATCAGCTCAGCTTTTTTACTGTGAGACCCCAATTAAAACTGAAGTGTGGTGGATGTGTCATCCCAATAATTCTGCAGAATTCTGTGTAATTCTCTGTCTCTAGAGCATCTGGAGACCCGAGTGTCAGAAATAAGGTTGTGCTGGTTTGACACAGGAGAGCTGCACTTGGCTCCTGAGCTTTCTCCTGTCTCTTAATTGCATTGGGGAGCACCAAGGTCTTGGTTTAAGTTGTCATAATGCAAAGATTTCTGAGTCACCACTGCAAGAAGAATAGTAAGAAATAACCCACTGTACTTATGGAAGTTTACGTTATGAGAGAAGTGTTGTCTTTAATCAAGGACACACTTTGTCCCTAGAAAGAGGCACAAGAAAGAGGCTTAAGGTTCAATTCCATCTCCAAGAAGGATGAATGCTGGAGGGGTTCTCTATCAGGATTTGGGAAGGACTGTCACTCTCTCTGCTATCACAAGTGTCTTGGTACCTCAGATCTAGGAATTTTCCAGATTTTGTTAGAAATGCTACTAAAATTGGAAGAATGGATTAAGGAAACCTGCTTACCATGTAAGATGATGGCAGAAACATGTTTTTATTTTCTAGTTTGAAGCAATTTGGTGTTGGCTTAGGTAGGTACAGATTGCAAGAGAAGCTAATCTTTATATTTTTAAATAAGTATAAATAGCTGAATCACCACTTTGTAGAAGCAGCAGTTTTGGCCATGGTTGATCCTAAACACAAAATTTATCTGAAGGGAAACTTTTCTTGTGGAGCTTTTTCTCTGTATTTTGTGCAGATGTGAATGAGTGAGAAACACTGAAAGATGTGGTGCCCTGGGAACCAGATAGACACTTAAAAAAAAAAAAAAAAAGAAGAGTAAGACAGTACAAAGCACAAAATTTATCTGAGTGCATAAAAGTCAGCCGAAGAAATAGACTTTCCTTCTAACAAGAAAGCAGCAGTTCAACATTTCTTTGTTTTAATAGTACAGTTTAATAAGTCAGATTCTTACAGCTTTAGGTGCTGTTAAAGCATGTGGGCAGGCTGCTGTAATGAGCTGGAGGAAAATCCTGCAGAAAGAGGATTTTTTTTTTCCCTCTGTACCTTCTGATTTGCCGTGGAGCATCTCAGAGGCAGAGCTGTGGATTAGTTGTTCATGAGCACAACCTGCTGGCTCCCTCTGCAACCAGCAGCGAGAGGCACCATCTCCCTCCTCCCTCATCCACGGGGCTTTGTGGTTGAGTTTGGGAACGCTTTGGGTTGTGTTTTGCCCTTGGGAATGGACAGAAGTGTCTATGAGACACCCACAGCCTTTATTCCGAAGTGTGGGGAAAACACAGGGAAACACCTTCAGCTCTCTGCCGGTGCAGCAGCTTTGAAGTTTCACAGTTAAAAACCAGGAAAAAACTCCTAGAACAAGCAAACAGATAAACAAAAAATAGTTTCTCTCCTCTCAGAGCACCGGGGTACCTGGGGGTTTTAGGGACTGTGGCTTTCCCGCAGGCTGTGGCATCAGTTGACATTACCAGGCACAGTCATTCCTACCCCCTTATGGTGCTCTCTCTGACTGTATCCAGTGTCTGGGTCAGGGCTGGCTTTTGGCAGCTTCTGGAGTTGTATCCATGCCCTGTTTAACCCCCTGGGTCAGCTCTGAGTCAGTTAATGTGTCTGCACAGCTCGGGTGAAGGTGTCTACAGACAGCAGTTCGTGCTGTGTGGCTGTAACCCCAGCTGAGGAAGGACGCTGATTTTCTCTTATCCCTGCTGACACCCATTGTTATCTCTCATTTCATTATATTTTTAGTTGCACTTTTCCCTCCTCATCATTTTCTTTTTAGGGTGGGTGCAGAACAATTTCCTAAAGGTTTAAAGAAGCCCAGCAGTAAAACCCAGAGTGCAATTCCCCCCCCCGGGGTGATGAGGCACAGGCAGGTGATGGACACCTCAGCCTCCAGCTCAGCTGTGGGAGTGCAGAGCTCCTGCCCTCATTCCCATGGCTTTCCTGCCTGTACACACCTGCTCCCACCCTGTCCTGCTCTGAAAGCCAAACCTGCTGCAGGTTTGTGGTTCATCCTGCCCTGGAGGGAAGTGGTGGCAGTTTTGCCCCAGGATCCTGTGCCTGTGATGGGCTGCTCTGCTGTCACACACCTCCACTGGATTTCCCACAAGGATTCCTATCACAGGAGGAATGGGGACTGAGGAGCATCATGAAGGAAGTGGCTCAGGTGTGATGCCTGGATGGCAGCAGGGACCAAGCTGGGTGTTTTCAGGTACTCAGCAAACAGTCAGGAGTCTTTAATAAGTACAAAAGTCTCCCTCTAGTTGTGTCTTTTTACTCTGCAGTGGATGTTACTTCTGATGAGGATCCTGTGATTTGTTCACTGTCACACTTTGATCTCAATAACATTGCTTTGCAGGAATCAGATACTGCCTGAAAGCTTGGAGCTGGGACAATGCTCTTAGGGGTGCTTAGGGCTGCCCCCCCCAACAAGACTGCAGGTCTCCCTTCACCTAAAGCCTTGCCAAAGTGCAAGGCTTGAGGTTTGATGGCCCTCAGAGCTGTGACATGGATATGGTGTCACTGTGGACATTGAGGGAAATAAGTCCAAAATAAAGTCCCTGAGCTGTGAGCTCACTTTGCTGCAGAGCTGGGAACATGAAGGGTGGGCAGTAGCTGGAGCCCTGTCTGTCTGTCCTGGCTGGTTGAAGGAATGACTGACAAAATCAGTCAGCGCTGCTTCTAAATGCATGAACCCAACAAGCTTCTTTACAGGATGAATTCACTTTTTTATTTGGGTCTGGGAATCTTCATGCAGATTTGGCCCAAAGCATATTAGTGTACAGAGAACACTTCTGTATCAAATCAGCTTTTTAATTTGATGGAAGCTTTCATATTCAAATGAAAACCTTGGAGTGATGTGTTGCAATCCCTGTGCCAGAGTCCTTGCCCTCAGAAGTGATGCTGGGTACCAGTATAATGGCACTGGCAGCCCAGCTCCAAGGGGAGAGCACAGGGCAGTGCAGGACCCTGTCAGCCACTGGGGTTCAGGGAGAACTTTCCTGTTGACTTGTTTTCAAAAGCTATGGAGTCTCTGTGCCACCCACTTGGATGTACAAGAGGAAAACCTCCATCCTAAGGAAGATCTGAACCGTCAGTCTCCTGCTTCCTCACCACATGGACATGCTGGGATGCCAAAGCTGTGCCCACCACAGGGGCAGCTGCCAGAGAGGAGCCTGGAGTCAGGGCAGCCACTGCTGGAAACTCTTTTCATCACCAGATCCCCTCATGCTCCTGCTGTGTAAGCCTAATTAAATTCTTACAGCAGAATAATTAATCATTAGCAAGGGAATTAAATATTAGTCTGTATTATAGTAAACATTAGTTGTATATTAACAAGCTCATTAGCTATTCATTAAACTTTTAAGGTCTTCAAAATCCCCTTTATCACACTGTAGGTTTGTGTTAAATGTCATTTGTGTCTCAAATGACCTGGAGTGAGTGGAGTGCTCTTTTACCTGCTGCTAAAGGCATCAGGAATTCCAGGACCTATTTAGTTATTATGCCCCTTTGGTTATTACCACCCTTTCTATTTGATTTGATTTAAATTCAGCTACAGAGAAAACTTACCTTATTATTGATACAGAACCATTAAAACCTCGCAGGGACTTAGAGAATCACTCCCCAAATGATGTATGATCACTGAGGCAATGATTATTTTTATCCTGTTGTTGCTCTTGTGCTCCTGGCATAAGGCATTGGCAGAGCTTAGCCCTCACTCAGGAGCATGTGCCCTACAAAGATGCAGAAGAGGGACAAAGAGAGGGCAAAGCTAATGGGTATGTTTTTATTCCATTAAGATTCAGAGGCACAGTGCCATTTTTGCCCCTTCCTTCCAGGTCATTAAGGTAAATCCCTGAATTTCTCTGCACCTCCCTTCCTTCACTGGAAGCTAAGACTATTTCTCCTGTGCCACCTCTACCCTTTTTTATTAAAAATGTGAGTTGCTCAAGGGTGTAGTTTGTGCAGGCTGGTGTCCAGCATCGAGTTTACTGCCTGCAGGGTTTACAGCCCAGTCATGGCCAAGGAAAAATGATGGGGATGAACCAGGTGGGTGAAGGAGGGAGCAAAGGGACCTGCTGCCTGTGGCATCTGACAGTGTGATGGTGAGAGATTTGTGGCCAAAGCAAGGGCAGAGCTGCTTTTGGGGGTCACAAGCAAAGTATTTATAGTGTCTGGATAGACGAAACACTTATCCTTCCCATCTGAAAACCACTTGGCAGCACGGCCTTGGCTATGAAACTGTGGCTCTCATTTCTCTACCTCCAGGTTGGTCAGGGAAGCAAATGGGAGCCAAGTGAGGAATGACATGACCTGTTTGCCAGGTTCCTGCCTGGGGCCTGAGAGGCAGCAGAGCTGTTCTGTGGCAGGGTCTGCCTGCAGTGCAGGAGGAGTTCTGCCTCCTCCCTCCTCACCTGCAGCCCAGGGCTGGCTGTGGTGAAGCAGAGATCTGCTCTCAGCTGGAGAGGTGGCTGAAACCCTGGCCCTGCTGCTCAGGGCTGAGCTGTGTTTGAAACCCTGGCTCAGGTCTCTCCTGTCTTTGTGGTGATGGATTGTGTCCTGGCTTGTCCTTACCGAGCGATCATTAATTCCTTGCATCTTTTAATTAGGGCAATTTCTTTTGGACTGCTGGAAATGCTTTCCTCATGTGGATTAATTAAGAATAAAGCCTAGCTCTGACAATTTAATATGAGCTCTGGTCAGGATGCAGGCAGTCTTCTAAGACATTATTCATTACACCATTCTTATTCTTCTTAATATTTGCTTTTCAACCGTGTTTTTCTGAAACTGAGGACAGTAGTTGTTAGTTGTTCTCTATAAAGTTGCAGGCAGAATTAGTCCAGCTGGAGAGCAAAGCTGTGTGTGAAGCATCACCTCTGCCCCGTGGGCTGCACAGCCCATCCTTTGTTGCTGAAAGCAAGGGCCTGGTGCCAGATGCCCTTGGGCAGCTCCTTTGTTTTGGGATTTGCACCTCTGGGCAGCAGGGGTTTCTGGCTTAAAACCAGGCACGTCAGCCCCGTGAAATATCAAATCCTGTTAATGCTTCCTGCTGTTTTCTCCTCTCTGTTAGTAGCAGCTGACTGGTTTGGTCTTTGCAAGGAGTGAAACAACTGTCTGGGGATGTGGTCAGTCAATAAATCAATACTGGCTAGTGAATGACTTTGTTCTGATCTTCCTCAGGGTGTCTCTTTAAATGCTAGTTTGATTGGCCTGGGGGATTTACAGAATTATGATGATCTCTCGGAGAATATTCACCCTTGTGTGGATGACTTCAGGTTACTTTCACCTTCATGTGACCTTCCTCTGATATATTTCCCATAAGAAGTTATAATTCTGTATCTGCAAAGAATTTGGGTAAAGTTTCATTCCTTCACAGCTTGAATTTGTCCAAGGAATACTAAAAGCTGTATTACAAAGTAAGAGGTGTAACAGACTGGGTCAAATTCAACTCAGCAGGGGAGTTACTGTGGCACTGCCAGGGGTGATGGGACGTGGGACCATCCATGGGAGGGTCCCTGGTGATGGGAGATGGGACAGGGGACCTGCACATCTCAGGTCTAATCCAATTTGAGACCCACCTACTCTGATTTTTCCTCTTCAAACTCTCTAAGTTCTCTCAGGGATCTTTCAGTGAGGCTTCTTAATTTTAGCTTGTTATAAACTAACCTTGGAGAATAAGCCATGAATTCAATGACGCTTCTGCTGTGCAGCTTCCTTGGGTGTGTTACTGGGAGCCAGATGACGAAAGTGCTCTGATGAAGTGGGATTTTGCTTGCCATGGATATTTATATAAAATCTCCATGCCTAGATGCTTTCAGGAATGTAAATGTGAAAGGAGAGGAAGCGGGTACCTTTTAGCAGTATTTTTAAGATATCTTTTAGTTTGCTTTTGAAGTCCTAGAGGATATCGGGCTCTTTCCTGGCAGATTCCTGAGTGAGAGCAGCATCCTAACTCCCCCTGGCAGGGCTGCCCTGCTTCCCCTGCACAGAAGCTGTGAGAGTAGCAGCTGACAGGTTGGGCCTCCACCTGGGAGCCCAAAATTCAGCAAAGTTATTCACAGTGTGGTGTTCTTTGTGCTGACCAGAACATACCCTGACTGCAATATTCAGCAGCAGGAGAATATTCCTGTTGTTGTTGCTGTGCTTCAGATCAGGCATTTTGCTGAGCTGCATTTAAATGTCCAAAACAGAGCAGAGTGTTCCCACTAAACTTTTTCACGGACTTGTGTTCAGTATAATGAGAAATTTAAAATATGGTTGTTATTGTATGTTCTACCTCGAATAATTCTCCCTAAATTCCTAAGGGATGCTAAAACATTAAATTGGAAGGGTACAGAAATACTTTAATTTGTGTAACCAGGGCAAATCCCTTTCAATTGTCTTACCAGCTAAAGTCTATAAACCTTTTGTTACTCATTTCACTTTTGCTTCTACACTGGTACCAGCACCATGTTTTTCTGAAGCCAGAGGAGCTGAATTTCTGTTCTTAGAAGGTCATTTTGCAAACGTGTTAATTAATGACACAATAATTTCAAATTAAGCACCACAAATAAGGAGTCATTTTTACAGACTGTACTTGGTCATGGAACTCTCAATTCCTTATTTTTATGCCTTTAAAATGTGTTTTAGTTTGTTTTGAGGTTTGGCTCTTTCTTTTTGCCTTCAGAATTTCTAAGGGAAAATTGCTTCATATAGTGATTCCATTGTTCACATATCATAGGAAAGCAAAAGAAAAGGCCATGTATGAGGTAGTCAAAAGATCAAGCAAATATTTCACTCAATGTACAACAAAATATTATGAGGTAATTTTATTTTGTTTCCATTTTTAGGTAAAAATATTACAGTATACAAGATAATCTTATTAAAGGTAAAAATACAGTATTTTGCTTTGTCTCTAAACAGATCTACGTACAGTTCACTTTTTTTTTTTAAATTTTGTTTTCTTTGATTTTTGTACAAATATAACTATTATTCTATTAGGCTATCTGTATTCTCATCTGGCACTTAAGAACTGGTCACAGGTCACCTTCTGGCTCTGCTTGTTTGTCTCAGCTGATCCTTAAATGTCGTGTTCATTTTAGAGGTGTCTCCTGTAAACAAACAGCACAGTTCCACGGTTCCCAAGTAGTAAGGTGTGCTTTAAGTAGTTGAAGTCCTGGAGCTAACTGGGAAATCCCAAGAAATCCACCTTTGCCCAGACTCATCTCCGTCCTGTTGTAAAAGTGTGATCTGAGTCCTTGTTTTACCTCAGCCTTAGAACAGTTTTAATCCCGTCCTCATCCTCTGTAAGAGCCAAACATGTAAGTCAATAATTTCTACACTGATTTTTCCTTTCTTTCTTTTTTTTTCTCCGTTTTTTTTTTTTTTTTTTTTTTTTTTTCAGAATTTTCAATTGAAACCTTTTTGTATTAATTTCAAGGGCTTGGTCTTTGTGATTGCTCTCACCCTATGGCTTGCTGTTTGACCTCTGGAATCTCAAAGCTGAGCTCATTGCTGCCTCTGGATGAATGTTGTTCCTTGAACACAATAGCACAAGGTATTTTATCTGTGGGTGTTCCTGGGAAGTGGTTTTTACATCAAGGTGGATATTCCAGTACACTGTTGTTGGAGATGGGACCAGTTAAGGACAAAAGAGAGGCTGGGTGCATCCAAAGAGTCCACATCCATCAGCAGGCTGGCTAATAGAGCTGGACAAGGTGCAGAGGAGTTTTTGGCTGGAGATTCTTTTATCAGGTTCTAGCAGAGGGGTGAAAGGATGATTTTTCCAATGCTGTCATCTCTTCTCTCTGTGTCATACTCTGCCTTGATCATTTCAGCAGATGACTTTTTATTTGCCACGACCCACAGTGCTGTTCAGAGTTATCTTCATGGCTACCCATGTAAACATAAAAGGAGAATACACACCCAGGAATAGGAATTTAAAACATTTTGCAGGGAATATGTTTGGCACATTTTTTTTCTTCAGACTTGACCCAAATCCTGGTCAGGACAGTCTCAGTTGCTGTAAGTGAGCACAGTTACATTGTCTTCTCTAGAGTCAGATGGATGAAGATCTGCATTTTTTGCCTTTAACTGGAGGTGCTTTCTCTGTGGTGCACTTATTTCTGATGTCAAAGGGCAGGTATTTTTACCAATAAGTCACTTTTGTATCAGAAATGGTTTAACTGGTAACTCACCAAGTGGTGCAAAATGCTCCAACCAACACTTGCTGCCAGCAAAGGCCGAGTGTGCAGTACCCACCTTTTACACGGTTTTCACCCTCCTAAGATGCTGGTTGAGACTGAATAATGTTTAGAAAACCAGTTGCCTTTCTGTATTCATCATCAAATGTCCTTATTTAAGGTCTTCCCAAACTTGTCACTCAGCTGCTGTATTAGTTTCGCCAGCTCACCAGTAGCTTGGGACTTCTCTTCTAAGAGTTCATAGCGCAGACTAGAAATGTCTTGTTTGATCTCTTTAAGTTCTCCTAAAAGGAAGAAAACATTCTTGTTAGTGACACTGAGTCAAGTAAGTAACCCCTGTGGTTTTAAGAGCTGAGAGAGCCCTATTTCCAGTGTGTTTGGTCATGGATGTGTGGGGGGCTGCTTATGATCTCCCTGCATTAGGCACTCAATATTTGTACTCATAAGAAATAACCTGCAGTTGCAGCAGTGGTGCTGACAGCAACAGTGAGTCTGTATGGAAAATTCATAATTTTTTTTCTTAAATCCATTCTCTTTCCACATATTGACCTCTACCTACACAGGGCACTTGCAGGAAGGTGGCAGTTAAGAGGTGTTGGAGGATCTTTTCCATCTGCATTCAAATCCTCCCCACCACCATGGCAATATGAATCCATACCCCACTCAAAAAAAGTATCCTCGGGGCAGTGCAACCAGAAACTGCTTTACTTAGACACCAAGTTGGGTGTTGGCAATACCCTGGTCGTTGTGAAGAAGGAGAGGTAGAGCAGGATGGTGTAATATCTTATGAGATGTGTGATCTGCTGAGGAAAAATAGAGGCTCAGAGGTGGCTCAGAGTCATCACTGCTCACCTCAGCCTCCTCTCTCTACAGAGGATGCTCTCTAAGCTCAACCCTCTTACTGGCCAGACCAGTAGCAAACACATCACATGCTCATCCCATGTGTGAGTTATAAAAATCCACTTGCCTTCGTTGACCTCATCGTTTTCTCGGTCAACCTGAGCCTTGAGCACGTATCGTTTGATCAGACGCTTCATGATTTTCTGAAAGCAGAACACAAAACTTCTGTTCACATGAGATTGTCCACCTTGCCTCAATTCTAGACTTCTTATGAGCAACTGAAACTGTGGGTGATTCTTTATTGAATTCCCATTAATTATATATTTTATGTTATTGCAGTGGTTGACTGACAGCCATTATGTCCCCACATATGAAGCACTTCGGGGTGTTTGATGGGATGTACATGAATGTAGAGCATGTCCCACTGACAGAAAGAAATCAGATTATCCAATAGAAAGCTAAGAAATGGGTTCCAGAGCCTTTTTTTAGCATGTTGCTGTTCAATGCAAAAATAAAAGATACTTAACAGGAACAAATAAGTAGTTAATTAACGGTGTTAGCAAACTCACTCACAGTAATGAATTAAACAGCTGACCCAAGGTTCATAGAAAGACTCTGTTAGCCTTGCAATTGAGGGTTTAGGAGAAAATAAATTTAGAGAAGGAAAGAGAAGAGAGAGTTTGAACACAAGAGTGGGACTTGAGAGAAGTATGAGAGAAGCTTCTTAAGGAAATGACAGATTTTTTTAGGAGACATACACAGGGAAAAAAATAGAGCCATGTAGACTTATAAAATGGAAGATGGTTTTTAGTAAGGAATATAGAAAGTGTTCCTTACTAAGTATATGGAAATTGAAGATGGTTGTGGATATGAGCTTGCAATGTGATATTGTTCCAAAAATATGTAGAAGGAAAGTGACTTTGGCAGTCTTGGGTTACAACTGGAGGCCTGTGACATTGCCAGTTCTTCACTACAGGAAAGGCACTTGATGGGGAAAAAAATCTCAACTCTGATGAGCACAAAAAGGATTGCTCTGTCAGAGACAGGGATTTAGGTGCACCCCCTGCAAACAGAGCTGTCAGCATCCAAGAACAGACACCCAAATGTCCTTCACTGACCAGATGGCCACTGACAAGGGAAAAGCCTCTCCCAACCTGGGCTCACTTATTCCCAGAGCAACCACATGTCTCTGCTTTGAACATCCCTGGAAAACGCTGCAGGGTGTGAAACAAGAGTTAAGAAATCAGTACACCTGCTCGGTGTCTTAGGAGCCAAATAAGGATTATAGCAGTGCCAAAGGCATGTGGAGGTCAAAGAAGGATCCAGCCATTTGTCTATGCCATGGAGCCATGGAATATGGGATGTCTAAGAGTGTCCTTGTGTCAGGGAGGCCTCTGGCTAAGCAGGTGGGTCAGTAGGGCACAGCGCACGTACGGTGTGTTGAAGATGGCCAAGGCAGTAGAATCCAGAGGGAGGTAGGGCTGTCACCTGAGAAAACATAAATGAAGGAATGTTTGGGGAGAGCAGGGAAACCCTGGATCCCAAAAGAAATTTTTTATTTTTTTTTAATTTTTTTTAATTTTTTTTTCAGAGCGGAGGAAATTTAGATTAAAACAAGGAATCAGCACATAGAGAATGCTCTTATTACCTGGAAAAAAAATGATAACATAATATCTCTCTATTCCCTTTCCCATAAGTCTTGGACTTTTATGGGTGCTACTGAAATGTTATCCTAAATTAATCACCCTGTGTGATAGAAGTCACAAACTTAAGGCTGCCTAGTCTATGAAATGGATGTTGTAGCCAGATTTGTCTACAGAAACCACATATTTTAAATGTGACCACTAGCTTCATTCAAAAAATATTTTAAATGTGACAAGAATCTGCTTATCCACTTATTAGATTTTTCTGCTGGTATCTTCAGGAAAGTAATTACTTTTTTGCCTCAATATTGCACTGGGGCTTCCAAGCCTTGCTCCTCCCCTTCTCCCCAGCTCTGCTCCTTTGGCTACAGTGACTGAAACACCCTCTTGTCCATATATAGTCCAAGTGCACAGACTGCAGATGCATCACTGCATAAATGTTGCTAAAGAAAACAGTTCAGCAAGAAACAACTGCTTCAAAGGTTTCCCCAGTTGTAGAAGAAAGTTTCTTGGCCAGATTATCAGATTGTTTGTTCTTCTTTATATTTAGATGATCAAGATTACTAAACTCGCCTTGTATTATTTGGGCAATTTCTTCCTGCAGCAATTGAAGCGTTCCAAGATAATTTGAAGACAAAACAAGCAGCAGCATTATTGAATAAAGGTAGTTGTCTTTTTCTCTCTATTTTTCACAGCTGCATTTAGCTTTTTCTGTCTTGGAAATAAGGGGCTAATTTACCACAAACATTAGGTGGTCTCATTTAGAAAAAAAATAGTTACAGGAAGAGAACGAGTCCAGCAGAGGCTGACACATCTCCTGGGGGTTTGAGTGGATGGAGAAACGTCAGGAGGGCTGAAATGTCATTTTGAGCAGGACACAATCTCTCATCTTTTTGGTGGTATCAAGCCAACTAACTCCAGGTGCCAGAGCGAATGTATCCTATTTCTAGCTTGAATTTTTAGATACCCCTCCTATCATGACACAAAAACCTGGAAGATTATTAAAACCAGTAGACATTTACCACTGGTCTGCTGTGCAGCTTAGGAACCTGTTGTGCTGGGCGCTGGACCAGCACAGGCCAAACCCCTTCTAGAATTGCCATTGCACCTTTTATCCCACTTAATTATTATTTTCCTCTTTAATGTTGGGCCTTTCAGCCATACCACTTGTCACCAGATTCCTTTTCACTTTATGCTAAAAAAGAAGGAGAATATCCTGTGGGGAACGTTCTGTTTGTTGTATTGCCCAACAAGAAAAAATAAATCTGCTGGCACAAAACTCTTGCCAAGACAGAGAGTTGTGTTAATTATGGCACCCACTGCAGCCACAGGGGGATTTTGAACAGTAGCACATTGCAGGTTTAGCTTGGAAGGACAAGTCACTGCCAGAGAAAGCACATGCAGATGTTGATGCAACAGCTGGAGGGATGGATCTGTGCCATGGAGGATGAAATGCTGTCGGTGCAAGACTGGAGGAGTGGAGGTTGAATGATATTTCTTGGATTAAATTAAATTCCCTCGGGTGGAATTAATTAGCATGCCATCAATTAGCATTCCCGCGGGTGCCAGGCTGTGTTTGGCCCCAGAATGCCCCAGCCCAGCCCCGCGCCCGAGCTGAGGCTCCTCCCGGCACATCCCGGGGTGGCAGCGCTGGAAGAAGGCAAAGAGGACCCTGCAGGTAAGAGCAGTTCACTGGCACAGCTCTCCCCTGGCTCCTGATTTCATGCTGGGATTACCTGGTATCTTGTGGGCTTGTTATAAGCGTTCTTCCCCGAAAAATTTTCTGTGTTTTGAATGATAGAGTGAAAACGAACTTTCTGAAATTAGAAAACATCGTGGTGTGAGTAAATCAGTGAGAGCTCCTCATACCCAGACAGCCCCAAATTAGCAGAGCATTATAAAACTAGGAAATGGTTCAATGTGTGAGTAGAGTAAAATCCAGACCATTCAGGCTCAAAAAGGAAAGAAAGAGAGAAAGAAAGAGAAAAAAGAGAGAGAGAAAAAAGAAAGAGAAAAAAGAGAGAGAAAAAAGAGAGGAAAAAAGAGAGGAAAAAGAGAGAGAAAAAAGAGAGAGAAAAAAGAGAGAGAAAAAAGAGAGAGGAAAAAGAGAGAAAAAAGAAAGAGAAAAAGAGAGAAAAAAGAAAGAGAAAAAAGAGAGGAAAAAAGAGAGGAAAAAGAAAGAGAAAAAAGAAAGAGGAAAAAGAGAGAGGAAAAAGAGAGAGAAAAAAGAAAGAGGAAAAAGAGAGAGAAAAAAGAAAGAGAAAAAAGAGAGAAAAAAGAGAGAAAAAAGAGAGAAAAAAGAGAGGAAAAAAGAGAGGAAAAAGAAAGAGGAAAAAGAAAGAGAAAAAAGAAAGAGGAAAAAGAAAGAGAAAAAAGAAAGAGGAAAAAGAGAGGAAAAAGAAAGAGGAAAAAGAAAGAGGAAAAAGAAAGAGGAAAAAGAGAGAGAAAAAAGAGAGAAAGAAAGAGAAAAAAGAAAAAGAAAGAGAAAGAGAAAAAAAGAAAGAAAGAAAGAGAAAAAGAAAGAGAGAAAGAAAGGAAGAAACCACACAAATAGAAAAATTTGGACTCTAAATTAGAAATGGTATTCACGTACAAGTTTTAGACAACAAGGTGTCAAGAGGCACAAAATACTTTAATCTTAATGAGGCTGATGGTTATCAGTTCAGAACACAACTTAAGAAAGGACGAAAAAGAAATACTTGTGTTTGGAGAAAACAAGCCTATGTGGCACAAAACCAAATTCAAAACAATTGATTTTCACTGGTCCTTTTAAAACAGCAGTACCATTTGCTACTTCTTTTGGCTCAAAAAAAAAATGTACTTTTTTAAATAGACCGTCATATTTTTTATCAGAGGACACAACACTCCAGAAGCTTCCAAGGAGACTCTTCTGGAGACTACACACAATATTTGTAAGAGGGTTTTTTGACTCTGTTTTCCACTTCTGAATTTTTTGGTCCAAATGCTAACAAAAAAAAAAAAAAATAAATAAAATCACTTATTCAAAGGAATTAATTCATATCACAGACCAAGAGAAGACAATGAATATCACAGAATTCTGTAACTATGTGCAATTATATAGAGAGGGAAGGCCATGGTTAAGGATTTTTCTTCCTGATGAACCAGAGATCCTGATTATTTTTTTTTTCAAATCAAGATTCTTATAATGATTGGATTAAAAATCTGATTAATCATGTAGTGTTTTTTTTCCTATTTCTCTCTTACTCATCAGATGTGTCACGATCTTACAGAGGCTTTTGAAGATGATTTGTGAACACAAACAACAGGCAAGCAAGAAATGACTGATACTCTTAATTGTTTATGTTAAAGCCATGGAAAATATGAATTTTGCATGAGTCCCATGAAAAAGGGCAAGCCAGACAATTTCACTCATGTGGCTTGGGGAAGGAGAGGCTTAGAGAAAATTTTATTACTTTGGTTTATGCTTGAAGTAGAAATTAAATTTCAAACAAAGAGGGCTTTGTGGGGTTACATTCAAATAACTTCTAAAAAATATCATCTTTTTTAATTATTTGAGGTAGCTAAAGGTAGCTAAAGGACCTCTCACGAACCCTGGCTGTAAGAAATAAGTGACCACACATTTTGGAGAGCTTTTCTTTTTCCCCAGGAATGGTTTCCCAGTGTTCTTTTTTTTCAAACCCACCTAGAGCTGAGAACATTAAGTAAAGGCCAGGACACTTTCAAGCAAAGCTGCCTCCTTGCATTTTTGAAAAGCCTGAGATCAGCTCAGCTGGTCAGACCAGGGTCCTAATAATAATGGTGTGGGTTCCATCCCTCCATGGGCCATTCACTTCAGAGTTGGATTTGGTGATCCTTGTGGGTCTCTTCCAACTCAGAATATTCTGTGATCCTGTCATCCCCAGAATTTAATGGCAGCAGCTGTGGCTGAATTCCTGTGAAGCTTTTGGTGTTTCCTTCTCCAAAGCAAAGCAAAGTGGACTTGCCCTGGGAGTGGGATTGTGTTTGTTTGGCATAAATTTATGTGCTGGGAAAGCTTCATCCCAGTGACCCTCTGGGATAATTTCTACAGGCAACAAAATTTTCTCTAATTTCTCTGGCATTTCCCCAGGGAGGAGCAAGGCTAATTCCCCTGGGAAGGGTCTGGATGCCAGGCATACTCCTGCATCTCTCTCTTGCTTTGCCATGTGGACACACTGGTGCTGAGGAAATCATTCTGCTGTGGAGCCAGCATTTAAAAAGCAAATTTCTATTTCAAATGCCGAGCCAGGATCTCCCCATTAGTGGCTACACATCACTAGGCAGATGTAACTAGAGAGGTTGTTAAATATAGTTTTAGGTATTTAGGTGTTAATAATCCCTACTTGGAAATTTGTTCCCAAACTTGGAATGGCAGTAAATGTTGTAATGACAGTAAATGTTGTAATGGCAGCAAAATTATTTTGGAAACTGCTTTGAGGAAGGTGGATGAATTGAAGAGGCATAAAGGCCTGCTGGGTGGATGAGTTGTCAGACAAGCTGGGAGCCTGGTTGTGCCTCTGCTTCTACCCTTCTCCTCGACCTTGGGAAACTCCCTTATCCAAGTGCCTGCTTTTATCAAAGTTGCCCTTCCCCTGATGCCCAGACCTCGTGCAATGAGGTCACAAGCTTGGGAGGAGCCTGTGGTTGAAATGTAATACAAATAACACACAATGCAGAGGTCCAGTGAGAGGCTGGGCTGCCCCTGATCTCCCTCTGTACCATGCAACCCCCTCCAGAAGGTCCCTGGCAGGAATCCTTTCCAGAAAGGAGATGAAAAGTGAAGATAAAACGTACCCGTTGTTTGGAATTCAGCATCCCCATCTCGACATCATTTTCACAGCTTTTGGCCTTAGATTTGCAGAGTTTTATGAGGCACATTTTTATTCTCAGTATGAGATAATAAAATGATTTAGGGCTTGGCACTAGGTTGAAAGGAGCAGGTAAAGTCCTTCCTTCATCAAAGTAGGACAGCCAGAGCTTGGCACGTGCAAACTTCCACTCCACATCTGCATCCTCCTTGGGAAGGGAAGAGGGGGAAAACAAAACAACATCCAAATCAGTAAATAGGAAGGAATTTAGCTATGACAAGGACAAACATACAGTTAAGAATTAATTAGAATCATATTTTGCTTGCCAGAACAAGACCCCTGCACAAAACGTGTCTCTGTGGTAACCCCAAAATAAGGAACATTTAAACAAAGTAATGAATAAACAGAGAGTAGAAGTCCTCCAAATATTAGACTACTTCCTATTTCCTTGGATATCAAAGGAATTGTCTCAGCAACCACTTTTTTCTATGCTGATAAATGAATGGGTCAGAACACAGGCAGAGTCATGGAAAGCAGAAGGAACTGTTGTGAGCACAACAACAGACTGTGTGTGATTAACTACAAAGCTGTTTGTCACCTTTACCACTACAATAACCAGGAATCCCCCACAGAACAGGGTAGGTCACTGCTTTCTCCTGTCACCAGCTCATTTCCTCATGGGTCCTCTTTTCCATAGATCAATACACCTTAATTCTCCTCCTATGCATGTCCTGTCACTGCTGAAGGCGAAAGAAAAAGTCCATCATGCACTGCCTGTGAATCTCCTTCATGAATTGTCAAGGTGGGCCAGAATCACTTCCCAGTAACAAAGATTAGCAAATATCTTATGAATCTGCTTGGCATTTATACTGGAGGATGGTCAGGGCCATGTGTCAGGACCATTTAGAAGGAAAAGAAAGGATGAGATACAGCTGCTGAAAAGCTTCTTCACTGTGGTTTACATGGTTTCAGTAGAACTGTGGGTCTGCCAACACCCCATACTCATTTACATCTGTGTTCTGCTGAAATTAATAACCTCTGATTACCCTCTACCTCTGAAACTCAGTCAAAAACTGGCACGACACAACAGAGGTTAATTCTGTCACAGTTACAGCAATATGTCCTCACTTCACTGCTGCCCTTTGCTCTTCTCATGGGTTGAGGTTCCACCTCACAGAAGCCCCAAGCTGAATTACAGACTAAATCACTCGTGGACAGTTGTAATGCCTTTCTGTTAAGCAGTTAAGAAGTACTGCTGATGGAAGCAATTCTGTTTTACAGCTGGTGAAAGGATGTTTCTTTCCCTAAGTGCAAAATTTGTCAGGACACACCAGCTCTGGAGGCATAAACAGAAGAAAATCAGAAGCAGTTGAAGAGAGAAGTTCAATGGAAGGCAGGAGAACACAGTCTTGTCACTCCAGGTGACAAGCAAATCATATCCCTCCCCACTGTCCCTAATGGAATTTAATTCCTAAGAAATGTCCATCCTCTGTCACTACCGACTTTGCTGCTCTCAGATAAACACAGTGGCAAAAAGGACTTTCTCTGCAGTCAGTCTCCATCCCTGGGCTATATTCAAACACATGTAGATGTGGCACTTAGGGACACGGTTTAGTGCTGGATTAATGGTTGGAGACAATGATCTTAGAGGTCTTTTCCAACCCAAACAACTCTGTATGACTGTCTTTAACCTCATTGCTGCTGAGGACTGAAGTGAATTAGGAGGAGATGCACCAGTTTTTCCTCAGTTAGGAGGATCAGGCAGCTCACATTTGTTTTCCTTGGTGATAGTCACAGGTAATCTTGAACCAAGTTTTGAAAATTTCCATGCAATCAAGAAGGATGACAAAGCATTTTGCCAGGGAACTGCTCATCACAAAGGTTAGACTAGAAAGTTAAAATAGGCCACCTATTCAGGTATTTTCAGAGATTTTTTTTTCTTCAAAAACTCTCAAGAGCATCCCTGCCTGCTACACTGAACTAGAAAATGCAGCAAGAGGCTGAGACCCCTTCTGAAATAAAGCTTGTTTCAGGTGAAGAAGATTCAGGAAAATGAAGAAGATTCAGGAAAATGCTTGTCCTTAAGTGATTAGAAACCTTTGGAGAAATGGCTCTGCTTTCTGCAAGCAGGAAAGATTCTGGGGCAGAGAGCACATGTAAGGTCTCCCTGACATTTAGACTTCGTTAGAGCACGCACAGGATTGAGTTATATTTGCACTACAGTGCATGGATGAATCAGACATTACAGTGAGAAAATACTTTCAGCTCTGGCCTTTTTCAGTGTCAGGCTCTGAGGGGAGATTAGGACAACTAATTAATACAAACCCAACTGCAGAAGTTTGACATTTAACAAATCAGAAGTAAGAGGTGACTCAACATTAACATTCTCCAAATAATGTATTTTTTTCTACCTTTATTTAGATTAGCAGAGAGTTGTTTATGTCTAAAGCATTTAGCAAAACCCACTCTGCCAACAGCCAGGCTGGGTAAACCCTGCAAATGCCTTTCTGAGAAACTATTCCTTTTCCTTGAGGGCTCTGTTTATATGCTTTAAAAGTTGCTTTTTGTGAATGTCCAAGCAGTCATAATTTTCAGACCTAGAGACTCCTCAAAAAAAAAAATCTGAATCAATTTTATGTGCTTGGTAGTTTTATATTTTTAAATATATATGCATGAGCTTCAGATCTACATGGGCTGGAGAGTTTAACCAGCAGAGAACAGGGTAAAAAGCCAAATGAAATATCACTTTGTTATAAGTAAACAATGCAGTTAAGGCAACACAATTTGGAGAAGTTATCACAACCAACACAGGGAATAAAAAATACCACAAACCACTTTCATGTAAGGGAAATTGTGTTTACACACAGAGAGTCATTAAAAACAAGGAAGCTGAAGTTTTTCTAGAAATGATTCATTGTTAATGATTAATTCAATTATAATTTGGGGACAGACTCAGCCTCAACTCTTGCACAGTGTAAGATGTGTGGTCAGAATACTAATCTTGGATATGGAATAAGCTACAGCTTCTTTGTTTGTTTGTTTTAGCATTTTCATTATCAGTGATAATTAAGCACACTGAGTTTGTAACCTAATTTCTTACCTCGATTTCCTGATAGGAGTTGTTGATCATGGCTATTAACATGTTGAGCAGCACCACCACCATAGTCACGTTATAGACTCCGTAGAGCACATATCCAATATTCTCAATGAATTTATGGTCGTACTTCAGCACCACAGATATCACTTCAGATAAGCCAAATATTGACCAGAATAAGGTTTTAAAACTTTCTTCTACCCTGAAAATAAAGCAAACAGTTGTTTTGTAGAGTTGGCACCAGGTGCTAATAATAAAATAGCAATACACTAATAAAAATATATGTCTTGGCACAGTTATTGTAGCCCATTATCCATCACCCAGGGATGTGCCAAATCATATTTCCTTATTTGATAAAGAAATATGATTTCTGATTAATGCTACAAAGGTCCAGTGTCCCCTGATTTGCTCCATCTGTTCTTATCAGGTGCATTATTTGTCACATGGATTTTGTGTCCCTATTAAGGACAACAATTCCATGGGAAACTTGCAGGTTGAAACTTTTTCTGTAGGGCTTTTTCCTTCTACTCGCTCATTCTTTTCTCATCCAGAGAAGACAGAAGAGTCTGACCTCTTTATATAAAGTTTCCAGGGCAGAAGAGAGGACAGGAAAGTTCTGATTTGTGGCATTAATATAAAGAACACAGAGTGCAAATATAGTCAGACCATAACCTGGTTTTCTTCCCATCCTGCTTTGGACTGCAAGCAAGTCAGACACCCAAGCAGTTGTAGCAAAAAATTGAAATTAAAGTGTGGTAGAAGATGTTGCAGAGAGGTATTTTGATTTTATTATTATCCTTGCTTGAAAGTAGAAAGGAATCAGAGGAAAATAAAAGATAGGAAAAAGAGAAGGGAATAAGCCAACAAGAAAGAGAAGTGGGGCAGGAAAGAATGAGGCTACACTGCCAGGTCAAAAGGAGAGTCTGATCCAGGGAGTCAGGGCTATGAGAGGGAGAAGGGGAACAGCCACAGCTGAAAAGGAAGGAAAGGAGGAGGAGGAAGGATGTGGCACATTTTGAAAGCAGTTTGCTTAATTTTTAATTAAAAAGGCATTTTGCCTTTCCCAAGAAATCCTTAGTCTGTTAACAGTTAATTGCTTCCTCTCTGCTCCTGCCTGCCAGGAGCAAACACCTTGAAAGGAAACAATGCCACTGACAAATTATTTTGAGGAAATGTTTTTTGCTGGAGTGGCAGACTAATCCTGCTAAATCTGTTTATAACAACAGCTTATAGACACAAACAGTGACATATCCTACAGGAACAATAAACTTTACATAAACTCCAGTGTCGATTGCACCATTCGTGAAAGCAAGAGAAATTATTTTCCACCCTTTGAAAGGCTGGGCAGTTCCTTTCTGCAACAGCAAACTGGTATTTATTGCCCTTCATAATTTAGGGTATTCCATATTTCATTTACAAGTAGCAGTAAGTCTGCAGTAAGTATTCAGTGTAATATTTACGATGTATAACTGCACCGACCAGTGAGGGGTAAACTTCAGTGGGGTTTTGAACAGATGTTGCACCACTGCCTTTAAAATGTGGCTTTTTCCTCCATCTCCATGATCCCAAGAGCCACTGACACCGCATTCACACCCCCTGGTTGCTCTGCAGGATTGCAGAGACACTTGTGGGATGAGCTGTGGGCTGCAAACAGGTGCCACCACTTCTCCACTTGCTGGATATTTCCCCTCCTGTGCCACTCTGCTGTTGTGTCCTGCCCTCACCTGCAGCAGAGCTGACCTGGCATTAATGTGTCCCCTTCCCTTCACCCTGTGGCAGCAATCTGGCCATTCAATAAATGTTCTTCTTCTCAGTTAAAGAGCACATGTAACACCAAAGATCCCTGGCATCAAACCCCACCACATAAGGGTTGGACTTGATGATTTTGGAGGTCCCTTCCAACCCAGCTGATTCTATGATTTTATAAGTAATTTTTCAAGCTAAAAAAAGCCATAACCCCCAGCCTCAAACCCAGCTGCCCCTGCTATTAACCTGCCTTTTTCATTTGGAAATGTTCCCGTGCTTTTCCACCCTGCTGGCAGATTTTAATACATGTCAGCTCTGTTCCTTTCTCTGTAGCTTAAACATTAACCTTTATACTTCAGCAGTGCCAGATTCTCCTTGAAAAGTTAATTGAGGACTGTGAGCAGCCTTGGCCACCCTGAGCACCACAAATGCCAGAGCACCAGGTTCCTGTGGGATGTCCACAGTCCTTATCTCCAGGGTCAGGTAAGTGGGACTGGGAAGGTGGTGGAGAGGTTGACCTGACCTGTAGCACCCCAAACTGGTGCTTAGCAATGCCCCCAGGCAGATACAAGACTCCCTCTTGCAGGTGAAATGCTTCTAAGGAGACTTGTACTAATCCATCCCTACCCTCCAAAAAAGGCTGGATGGCTCTTTCCTTCTCCCTTTTAAATTCCTGCAAAATTCCAGATTTGACACAGGTTGCAAGGAGCATCAGTGGGGTTTTTTAGGAACATTTCACCAAAACATGAGAGGAGGATGTTTGGAGCCAAGCTCCCAAAGATTCCAAAATGTGTCTCGTCGTTGCCAGATAAGCAATTTACCCCCTTCCTGTGAGGTCAGCTGGTGTTTTATCCTTCCCAAAGACAGACAAATGAAGGGATGGAGGAAGTCAGGAGTCCTGCCCAGACTGACAGCTCCTGGCAACAGGAGGGTCTGGCAGTGACAGATTGACTGATGCTGCTTGGGGAGGTGGGTTTGCTGCAATCTCCCTCTCTGCTGTGAGAGAACCAACTGTTGCAGTGAGGAGACAACTGAGATAATTTTCTGTTTGTTTGTCTGCTTCAGAACTCACAGTTCAGTAAAACCTCAAGATTTGACATCAAGGAAGAAAACAGACCATAGACAATAAGCTAGTTACAGATTTTCCTCACTTTTGCAAAGAGCAGTGTGCTGTTATCAAAAAAGATCACAGCAAGGCTATGATTTCATGTCAGCCTTGTGCCCTCCTCTCTAAGAAAGCTCAAGGCATCCTTTCAGATTGATTTCCTTAAATGAGCTGGAGAGCTATCACTGCCAAAAAAGTGGTGCAGCCAATATAATCTACAAAACTACCACATTTTGACAAAGCAAAACAAGTAGAAAAAAGCCTTCAAGCCTCGAAGCAGCATTGGCTCTGAACAGTGAGTCACATTTCCCTTTGGGGAGAGGGAGACAGAAAGCCTGGTGTTGCAGCCTTCAGCCTGATTTGTGATGCAGAAAGCAAGAGGAACACAATCAGCCTTGCCTCCATCTCGATTTTGTTTGCATGGCATGTTCTTAATTACAGGCTGTTTCAAGAGCTGTGTGCTGTACACAGCATATGATAAACAGATAAACATAGCTGGGGGTGGAAATGGTCTGATTTTCAGCATGGAAGAACCTCCAAAAATTTTTGAAAGTGTCCCACGGTTAGGTAAATAATCTCTATATTTGGCTGTGTGGAGTACGCAGTACATCTTTATTTCCTTTGCATCCAGAACATCAAAATGGAAGAAATGAGAGAAGCTTTGCATAATAACTCGATTCAGAGGCCACTGGGGTGCTACATTCTTGCTCTGTAGGTGACAACAGAAGAGAAATCGAGCATGATTTCAGAAATGTAATAGCAAGGAAAGGTGAAAGTCAAGTTGCACCAAACATTCACTAACATTAGAACTAAGCAAGCAATTCCCTCTGAGCGTGATCTGCACAAAAGTACACTCTTTTTTCTGCCTACATACTGTCCTGGGAAGGTGTGGTTTTCATAAAAGTGTCATTTGGAGTTATTTTAGTGAGCAGTTCTTTGTCCAAGGGTTCCCACTGGGCCCATCCAGGGAGGTGTCGACTCAACACCCCTCAGAGCTGCCACAGCCAATGAAGTGCCTGAATCCAAGGGGTCTTCTTCTGTCACAGCTACCCAAGTGACCTCTGAGAATCAGGTCCCACAGTCAAATAGTCACATTTCTCAGGGCCGAACTTGCTTGCTGTAAAATGTCACCCATCCTCATTAGAATTCCCAAATCACCCCCAGGAAATGCATCCGGTGATGTCGCTGAAGTCACAGTCACAGGAGGGTTGTGAGGACACCAAATTAAGCAACGCTCTTCTTAGCCCTGGTGATTTTTCAGGGAATGAGCAGCTGAGCTCCTTTTTTAACACTAATACTGAAATCTTCCTCCTTTTCACGTGTAAGTTAAAGGTAGCAGGAGATACAACCTTCATCAAGACCCACAGACAGCCATGAAAAATAGAGAAGGAAACATTGCTATAGCTGGTGGCTGCCCATCTGCCAAAATAACCTTGTAATTAGCTTATTAAAATTGTTTAAGACTGTCTACCCCGGGGGCTTCTTGCTGAATGGAATGTCTAAGAAGAATTTTCAGGAGGAATGTAAATCTATTCTCTTTGTTTCATGCGATGAAAGGGCTCGTTTTCACTGATCATCGTTTGACACTCCCGAGTGTTTAAACAGTCAGAAGAAAGTAAGTATTCTTAAAATCTCTTCCAAATTCTTAAAAAGAAAGATTTATGCTCATGGAAAATTTGCCTTGTAACAACATGAAGTCCCTCCGGGATAAATAGTCAGCAGGCTGAAGTTAAGGAGGAAGAGCTCTCCCCAGCCCAAATATCCCCTGGGCATTTGAGCAATCTTTACTCCACTGAGCAGTCATCATTTTTAGTGAATGTTTGCTCATTATTTCAATCAAATGATGGTAACTCCTGGAAGATCCACTTAGCTAATGAGTACTAATAAGAGAGTTACTGTGCAGAATTGTATCAGAGACTGGAATTTGTCAGTGACGTGCCTGGGGGATACCACAAGTGAGGGTTGCTGTGCCACCAGCCAGTCAGGGATGGCAGTGACTCGATTTCTCATTAAGTCTTGTGCTTCAAGGGCATCTCCTTCTCTTCAAATCTGAAGCAAGTCACAGCCCACACACTCAATTTTCTTCTCCCTCACCGCTGAGCACAGATAAATGTAAATGCATCTGGTCTCATAAATCCTTCCATTAAAATGCCCCCTGAGGCTACAGGAGAGGCCTAGGAGGCATATTTGGCTCGACTAGAGGAAGTAAATTTAATGTTACAGGTTACATGTGGCACAAGAGGGTGGTGTGGTAAACCTGGAAGGTAACAGCCACTTGTAGGACAGAAGTGATGCTGAAAAGGCCCTTTCTCCTAGAGGAGTGATGAGCTAAGCCCCAAGCTCTCTGTGTAACATGGCAGAGAACTGACACATCAAATGCAGCATCAGATGTCTCCTCTGCACCTGGAAACCACCGTGGGCTCAGGCACTGCAGCTTTGGGGTGGTTTCCTGGAAGTCAGCTCACAGCAAGGGGAAAACATTATGCCAAGCTTTCCCTCACAGACAAGCAGGAAAGTCCCCACTGTGTCCCTAAGGCACACAGCTTTGACATGGCCTTTGACATGGGCTGAAAAGTGCCCAGTCAGGACTTAGAAACCATATCCCAGACACCCTGGTTTGTTTTGCTCTGTTCTGAGCACCATGACAGCAGCTGGCTCTGCAGAAGTGCACCCAACAATCACAGCTGCACTCAGGTGATGTCGTAAAACATCACAGAATCACAGAACATTCTGAGTTGGAAGGGACCCACAAGGATCATCAAGTCCAATTCTTAATTGAATGGCCCATATAGGGACTGAACCCACAGCCTTGGATCTCAGGGAAGCAAAATCCTCCCTTATTTTACATATGTTTCACCTTGCAGTTTTAAGAACAACAATCTTAGGTTTAACTTCTTCCCCACTGCATCTCTTGACACGTTGGACTGAGCACCTTCAAAAAACATTTTCCTGACCTGCTATTTTGATTTCCAGAAAGAACCATTTCTGAACTTACTCGGCTCCCTACACTCAGACCTAGGGCTGGCTGCCAGGGCTGGACCTGTGGGACGAGTTTCCCTGTCAAAATCTGGGTGTGATTCCCCCCTCCTCAGAAGCCACCAGAGCACCAGCAACGGTCCAGAAGGGATTGAGCCTTTCCCCCTTTTAGATTCCTGTGAAACCGCATGAGATTTGGCACAGGTTGCAAGGAACATCAGTTGGGATTTTTTAGGAACATCTCCCTAAAACAAGAAAGCAGGATGTTTGGAGCCGAGTTCCCAAAGATCCCGAGGCCGGAGCAGCGGGAACAGCCGCTCTCCCCACAGCTACTCACGTGGTGAACGCGGGGTTGTACTTTGCACCAAGGTAGTAGGAGTAAAGGTTGAACATTCCGATCATGAAGGCGAGGAACACCATGATGAAGATGACCATGAACTTGAAGATATCCTTCACAGTCCTGCCCAGGGAGATCTGCAGGGGGCCGAAGCTTTCGTTGGCTGGAAGAATGTAAGCAATGCGGGAGAAGCTGAGTACCACAGCTATGGCATACAGGCCTTCTGAAATGATCTGGGGATCCGAGGGGAGCCACTTGTTCCTGGCTAAAACAATACATGTACACGGGGTGTTAGTAACAAAGAGTGGCAGGTGGAAGCTATCACCATAAATGACCCTTTTCCACACCGAATCTTGGCTTTGGCCAGGAGTTAAAGAGAGAAAAAAACCAGTTTTGGAACAACTGTGCACTGAAGTCCTCAGCTTGCTGGAGAATTAGTGAATTAGTTGTGTTTTTCACGTGGTAAAGATGAGAAATGAACAAGTCACTGGGATTCGCTGAAGCCACACAGCAAAAAAATAGCGTGGCTTTAAACAAACGTGGTATTTTCTGTTTGTTGAATATCAACTGTGCTGTGCCTTTTCCACGTGAAGCTCTTGAGATGGAGAACAAAAAGCACAACGCAGTGGAGTATAGCTATAGATTTTATACAGGGCACTGTGTCAGTATTTGGGAAGGGAGCATTAGGGAGACTGAGATCTCTATCCCCACCACTAGATAAGAAAGTTAGGATTTGTTCAGGTAAAACAGATATATATGTGTATATATATATAAATATGTATAAAATGTATAATGGAATACAGATAAAAATGTATAATTTTCATATTATCTTTACATTAAAACCAGTTCTTGCACTCTAGTCACTCTAATATTTTTACCTAAAAAAGCTCCCAGATATGCATCATTTACCTAATGTACTGAAAATTTGAACATTTATATTAATATGGCTTATAAGTGCCCTTGTGTCAACTGAGCTTCTTGACGAAAAGACTGTGGCTCAGGGCTAAAACATGGGACATCTTTAGGGAAACAGTAGTAAACTTAGGCATTATTTGCAGTAAAATCTGAAGCAAAGGAAAAGCAGCAGATGGAGAAATTCACAGGATCTCGTCGTGATGTTCTGTTCTTTGCACCTTTGGATCATGAGCTCCCTTTAAATGGATCGGTAGCAAACCAGAGAGGGAAAAACTCCATCATCTCCATGTCCTCTCTCTTGCCTGGGCAGAAAGAGGGATGTTTCCCTTCAGGGGGGACACACTAAGAAAGGGGCTGAGCTGGTGGGACCACCAGGCTGTGGGGTCAGGGCTCGTGTCCCTGGTGCTGTGTGGGCACATCTACAGCGGATGAAATCTGCTGCCTCAGATCCCCCTCTCCAGCCCAAGCACATCACTGGAACAACCACCTTACAACTCTAGGGAGCAAATGGTGTTACTTGGTGCTCATCTTTGGAGCTTCTGTGAGCAAAAATCCTCCTGGGGTTTGCTCAGGGTGACAAGTAAAGCTTGCAGAGGGGTGTAATGGATCCGGTCCCCACGCTGTACAGCAAAGAAAAACCATTTCAGCCATCAAAAACAATGTTGTCCAGGCACTGCTGCTGCTTTAGCACTTACAGACAATTTAGGCTCTACGAAAATATAGGTTTTGAAGAGCAGCAGCTTATGGATGTAATTGCTATTTTTATTTCCATTATACAGGTGTTGGATGTAACAAGTGCAGAGTGCACCGACAGTTGGAGATGCAGCCCCACATTCTATATTTATTCACACATTTTCCTCCTCTCACATTTGGAAAACCAAGCAGGTTACTTCATCTGTAATGCAAATTATACTCTGCTCACTCCCAGTTCCTGATTATCTGCTGCTCAAGCTGCTTTTTCAGGATGTGATTGACCTGAATGTAGACTTGGGACAGTGTCAGAGACTGAGTGAGGCTCAGATCCTTTCTGACGGTTTAGGAAGATGGCTGGAATGGGTAGACCCAGGAAGAATAATTTGGTTTAATTAGAAAAAAACCACACAAATAACCCCAAAAAGAAACCTGCTTTCAGCACTGCCACACATTAGCCTAAAAGAACGGGAAGTATTAGAGAACAAAAAGCATCTTACCATAGGTAAAATAAGCAACTTCAGGGGGAAGGGTGACGTTGTTGAGGTCATCGTCTTGAACGTACTGGTCAACATACTGTTGTGCTTCAGAGGCCTTGAGGAAAGCCATGAACCTGGCAGTGAATGATGCTACAAAGATGGACAGCATCCCAAAGTCCAGCAGGTTCCAGAGATGCACCACATACTCCCGTGGCCCCTCTTCCCAGATCTCCTTGCACTCTGACCAGATCATACCTGTGGAGGGGACAGGACGTGTTTAACAGAAGGTGTGTGTATGTTCAGACACAGAAGGTGTGTTTGTGTTCAGACAGACCTCTTTCCTGGACAACAGTGGCTTCTAAAACTGAAGCAAATAACTCTTTAATTAAGTTGAATTTCTTGACAATGGTTCAAGCCACCTTTTCTTAAAAATTTTTTCAAAATTTTGCGTCACGTGTCCTTTTGTGCTTGTGAGGCAGAAATTTCAAACTATCACTATATAAGTCAATGGCAAAGCTGATTTCTGGTGATGACAGAAAGCACAGTTCAGAAATTCTGATGACACTAGAAAATCCTGTTGCTGCTATATTTGGGAAAAATGTGGATTTCCTCTCTTGTCCCCAAAATCTCCTTGCCAAACAGTGCCACTGAAGATGGCACTGCTTGCCCTGCTGCTGTTTTCCTCCTTCCCTAAAGTAGTGGGTGGGTCCATTTAGAGAATGCAAACAGAGCTGTGCGAGAGAAAAGATCCAGGATTAAGTTCAGTGTGATTAAAGAAAGGGTAAGACAGAAGTTCTGCCCTTGCAATACTTTTCATAAAGCTTTTGGAACTAAATAATGATTTTCCATACATTAAAGACTGACCTACCACTTTAAACACCAAGTTTAGCCCGAATTTAGGATTTCTGACAACAGACTAACAGATAAACCTGTAAATGCCAAATTCAGTGAGTTCAAATGTTTTGACATCTATCTCCTATTGGGAAGTGCTGGGGCAGACAGGTGAATTCAGCGGGCAAGAATTCAGGGCAGATTCACTAATTTACCCAACCTTCAATCACAGCAGGGCTCCAGGGTCAAACCCTGCTCCTGAATAGATAAAGTGTTGGAATATTTAACCCACTGATAAATATTTCCTGCACTCTCCTCAGTCCTGTTTCCATAGCAGCAGCAAAATTCTCGTTTAATGAAGAAGGAGCAGCGCCTGCTGATTTCCATGTGGCCTCCTGCAATCTTCTCCTTCTTGTGAACTCCTTTCATCCTCTCTGCTGGAAGCTGTTGCAGTGTGGCATGGAAATGTAATTGCTTGGCTACTTCTGAGACTCCTGGAAGCATAGGGTGTCCCAGGAGGTGCACTGGGTTACGGGCAGGGAAACAGGTCAGTGGGAATCCAGCTGGAGGGGGGAGGAGTGAAGAGCTGCTGCTGTCAGTCCCTGTGTGAAGGGAAGGATTTAAAGAGAGAAAGGAAAGTTGAGCTTTCCACACCCCCATCAGCCAAGGCACAGCCAGCCTGTGACCTCCACAGCCCTGGAGTCTCCAGGTGGGTGCCTGGAGATGTGTTCTGATATAGGTTATGCCCTGTATAGATCTGTCTAGGGAAAGAGCCTCAGAAACCAATTCTTCCACCCTCTCCTTTAGACTATTTATCATTAAACCTTATTCATGGTGAGTGGCAGTTTGGGATGAAGTTCCTGCTTTTACTCAGCCAAGCAGCACCTGGGGACTTGAGGAGGAGAGCTGGGAGGCTCCTCTCCTGCCCTTCCTCTGCTCAGCACTCAGCAGATCTGCATAGGGAAGGAGTTAAAGAGAGAAAGGAAGCTGAGCTTTCCACACCCCCATCAGCCAAGGCACAGCCAGCCCGTGACCTCCACAGCCCTAGAATGTCCCTGGAGATGTGCCCTGATATAGGTTATGCCTGTATAGATCTGTCCTGGGAGAGATCTGAGTGCTGAGCAGAGGGAGGGCGGGAGAGGAACCTCTGCAGGTGCTTGGCTGAGTAAAAGCAAGAACTTCATCCCAAACTGTCACTGAGCACGAGCAAGGTTTAATAATAAATAGCTTCAGGGAGCAGGTGGAAGAATTGGCTTCTCAGGAATTTTCCTGGAGTGAGGATGAAATATTAAAGGAACATTTCCAGCTTTAAAATGCTTTTTAAATTCCCTGGAATGATGGATAGGAGCCATTAGCCCTGCGTGTGACGTGCATGTGTTGTGTAAAGGTACTAAAGCTCTCCAGGAAAAATCACGTGGTAGCATCACCCAACAAAGCACTCCTTCTCTGATGACCAGAAATGACTTTTCTGGTTGAAATATTAACTCTCCCATCCAAATTTATTTCTAATCTTGCTCACTTACTATACCTAAGTCACAGATTAATGAAGTAAGAAGTGTCTAAAACTGAGTAGACTGACTAAAATTAGAATCACTCAGTGAAAGTACCACGCTAATGGCCTATAATCATTCTTTTTGCCAGCTGTGTGGCAATCATTTTTTAAAAATGTCTACTAAGGACAAGCAGAAAAGTTCCAGTTATTATTCAGTCAGTACTGCTGGATAATTGTATATACATTGGGAGAGAATATTTTGAAGCTTCTCCTTAAGTAAAAGTACTGAGAAGAGAAAAAGCAACTAAAATTCAGGGGATGGGACATAAGGTGGGATGTAAGAAATAAGGGAAGGCGAGTAGGTAAAGCAGCTCTGCCAGGATTTCTTTTAAATGTGGTGTTCCTGAGGCCCCCACAGGCTCTGCCATTTCCCTGAGTTGGATGCACGGAGATGTGGGATATGAGCAGCTCCTGCTCTCCAGCTCCTGTGTGCCTCTTGTTCCCCCACAGCAGGGATGGTCAGAAATGTCACCTTGATGAGCAGGTCTGGTTTCAGCAGGGGAAGGAGAGTTAAACTACAGGCACAGTCCATCTGGAAGAAAAATGGGAGTGTGCAAGAAGTGCTGCTCACCACCTGTGCACAGAGGAGCAGTTTGTCAGA
Organism: Corapipo altera; assembly: GCF_003945725.1. Classification (NCBI taxonomy): domain Eukaryota; kingdom Metazoa; phylum Chordata; class Aves; order Passeriformes; family Pipridae; genus Corapipo; species Corapipo altera. Next base: position 12,907,655 of record NW_020884887.1, on the reverse strand, counting down.
TTTTGTATCCACTGGCCTGGGACATAAATCAGGAGCAACTGATGTTGCAGAGATGCCTTTGAGCCTTCCTGCATCCACCAAAGGCTGTTGGATTAAGAGATTAATAGTGCTGAGATTGCATCTACTCAGAGTCCAACTGCTCCCCTGGCTGCTTTTGCAGTGGGGATTTTGCCTCTTGGAATGAAACCTCCCTGCTTTCAGCACACGCTTTGTCCACACTGCTCATCAGGAAAATCCCAGCCTTCCTCATCTGAAGGGAAGACCTGGCTACAGGGGAGACACAGACAAATCCCAGATGCATGAGCCAGAATTGCTGTGCCCCATGTACAAAGGGGGAAGCTGGTCATGTTTAACGTCACGAGATCCCCGTGGGATCTTGTCCAGGTCCCTCTGGATGGCATCTCATCCTTCAAGTGTGTCAACCTCACCACTCAGCTTGGTGTCAGCCGCAGACTTGCTGAGGGTGCACTAGATCCTTTTGTCAATGAAGATATTAAATCCCACTGGTCCCAGTACGGGCCCCTGAGGGACACCACTGGTCCCTGATGTCCATCAGGACTTTGAGCCATTGATCACCACCCTCTGGATGTAACTGTCCAACCACTTTCTAATCCACTTAATAGTCCACTCAACAAATGTATCTCTGTCCAATTTAGAGAGAAGGATGTTGTGGGGGCAAGTGTCAAAGGCTTTACAGAAATCCAGTTAAATGACATCTGCAGCCCTTCCCTCGGCCCCTTACATAATCACTCCATCATAGAAGACCACTAAATTGATCTATGTCAGCTGCTTTTATTTAATTATATTTCTACTTACCTATAAATATTTATAATACCTGTAAGCTTTTAGCACCAAAAGGCTGAGCAGTCACCACCCTTAGTGCTTTCACAGTCCTTAAAGTTCAAGGTCACACGTGGGGCTCAACAAGTGCCCAAGTCCCTGTGCCAGCTTTGGGCCATCTGCACCAAACTTTCACCTCTAGGATTGCTGAACCATTGTTTGAAGCTTTCTGTAGGCAGGCAGGTAAAATGGCCAGAGCAGATTGTCAGAGCAGATGTAGGCAGTCATTAGAAAATCTCATTATACTCAGGAGTCTGGACAATGAATCACTTTTCTGCTCTCAGAAAAGTGAAAACCTTCGCTTCAAATGAAATTTTTTCTTCTTCATCTCTCAGGAACTCACCAAGCAGATGGAAACCTACTGCCTATAAGGAAAGAATACCTAGTCTAAAATCTAATCATCTTGTCCAACTGCTTTAATATCATTTTAAAAATATATCTTACAGGCTTACTCTATCCAGTCTGGCATCTATTCAGTATTTTCTAGCCTAATATCCTGCATGGGATTCTGATTATTGCAGGGACAGGGAACAAAGGAACAGTGGCCAGGAAGTCATCAGATAGAGCAGCCCTATCCTATTTTTCAGGGGATTTAATGCCATCAGTACTTATGGAACAGTGGAATTAGTTGCTGCAAGAAAAGAATCCGAATCATGGTGGTGAGCAAAAATAGATATAAAAGAGGTGGAGAAAGATTCTGCAGAGTTGATAAGCTCAATTTCCCAATAAATCCTCCTGAGCTTGTTTAGATTAGTGGTTCAAGCTGACTGCTCTGCCAGGAATAAATGAAGCCTGGAGGAAAAGTAATACATCTGAATCTGCCTAAAACTCCTTGGAAATTTAACCTGTGCCTGTGACATACTTTTTGCACTTGAAGGGTTCACCCACACGAATCTTTACTTTATAACTGTTGAATAACTTAATTTCTTCTAAAAGATTTGAACTCTGTGCTGTCCTCTCACCAGCAAGAATTTCACACTGGGGATGTCATAAAATCCAACTCTTACTTGCCTGGCAGTTTTCATCACTAAATCTCAGAGTGCATTGCAAAAAAAAGGACAATAACATTTTGCAGACAAAATAGCTGAGGTTCAGTGAATTATAATAGGATCATAATAGGATCCCAGGATAATAAATCAGGCAGGCTCCCCACGCTTTCTTCTGCTCACTTGAGATGGAGCAACATCCTAGATTGAAGCTACAACTTTCTATTATAATATTACCTTCTTTAAGACGCAATGATTAAACCAAGAGAGGTAAACAGGCAACATCTGTAGCATTTACCATGGAAAACAGAAAATCAGGAAAGTGACAATTTGCCAGGCGTCCTTCAATAATTTCAAAAGCAGTGACAAAAATTACAGTCTTTTATCCTCTTTTAATCAAAATTCTGCCATCAACCTCTAGGCTTATGGTGGTTTGTTTTCAGGTTTTTTTTTTTTGTTGTTTGTTTAGTTTGGCTTTTTGGTTGGTTTCTTTTTTTTTCCTTTTCCTTTGTCGTGTTATTCCCCGCGAGCTCGAATTTCCCCGGAGGGCTCGTAGACGTCTGGTTTTACTTACCCAACACCCACTTCATGATGAGCAGTTCTGTCCAGGAGAATTGAGTTGTTTTGACTCTGAAGATCTGTTTGGGGTGATCCGTGATGGTCTCGTTGGGGAGATTTTTGACTCCCTCGAACCGATCCGAGGCGTTCACCACCAACAGCCCCAGGAAGATTGTGAAAGAAACTGCATGGGCCACAAACTTCATGAAGGGACTTCTGAGGGTCCGTCCCAGCTGCAGTGGAACACAAAAACCACAGATTTTTAATTTTTTTTTATTTATCCACCTCCTGGAAGTTTTTTCCTATAAAAATTTGAATATTATTCCATTCCTGTATACGAACGTTTGAATTTTTTCCCATAAAAGTTCCCATGAAGTTGCAATGTCAATTGCTCTAAGAGAAAACACTTTTTTTGGGGCTATTTTGGAGGAGAGCAAAAATATGAATGTTTGAATTTTTTCCCACAAAAGTTTTTACAGTTTGCCCAAGGTGAAAAGAATTCAGAACTTAATTGTGGATCATTAACTAAATAGGGTTTAGATTTGTTCCAGTTGTTGTTTGCTATTACTAGGCATTATGCATTGGATAATTCTTTATCTTATGTTGCTCCTTTAAACCCATATGTAGCATCTAATTGCCCTGGCCATATGGAGAGTGGAAAATGAAGAGACAGGACATTTATATGAGAGACATGTTTGTTTGTATATGTGAGTGTGAATGTCCTTATTTGTCACTATAAATCCTAGTGATGGACCCAATTCTCACCTTTAAATCACTGTTATATATTAGAATCTTTTATTAGTGGTGAATTCTTGGTTCATTATCAATGTGTAAGAAACAGCCTTCTGTTTAAATATTCTCTAGCAACGCTTTTAATATGCTTTGCTTTGATAATCTTCTGTCATAATTACTACAAAATCTGGGGAATCACTCCCAGAACACAAGGATTTATTTCAGGACATTAAGCCAAGAACCAGAGCAGCAGGTCTCTTCTCTACAGATAATATTTGTTCCATTTTTCTTGAGAGGCTTTCTTTGTCAATGAATTTAAATATCACTCTTTTAATTTTACATTTTCTGTGAACTAAAAAAAAAACAGTACTCCCAAAAATGTCAGAGTGGAAGCATTTTTAGGAGCACTAGAACTGAAGCCTGTGGTGTTGGACACGATAGGGAGCAATGGAAGAGCTGTCCTGGATGGGCCCTTTGCAAACATCCCTCAAAGTAAATTCCCCTTGGTGGCAAGGCAACATCAAATTCTTCTTAATATCTACTGACTTAATCATAAAACTTCATAGGAAATGTGAAAAAAGACTGAAAAAGGAAATTCGTTGGGTTTTTTTTATCTCTAAGAGTAGATTAGTTCAAAGGAGTCCAGCTCTCTGGTCATTGAAGAACAGGAAATATTTTAAAAGTAGAGCTCTTGTCATTCTATTTTTCAGGCAACAGACTGTACAATTTTTCTGTTGCAATCTTTTATCTCCTCTTTTGATCACCAGTGAAAAAGGTTTCAGAGACTAACAGTTCATTTCAAGAGTCATGGCCTAAAAGAGGTGGATGAGTCAACCTGGATATTTCAGGACAGGACAGGCTTAAACTTCACGGCTCTTGTCAACAGTTTGTGCACCCAGAGGTGGATGAATGACTGACACTAAAACCGGTTTTAAAATAGACAGTTCTGTGCAACTGAATGCAAAAGAACACTTAAAGCTGAGTTGCAAACTCCAGTCAATACTGTTTACCAAGTTTTTGAGGGGGTATTTGGTATGGTCCAGTCTAGTCCCACAGAGCTTTATTAAAGAAAATTCTCTGCTAGGGAGGAAAGGTTTGAAAACAAGTTTCTTGCTAAGAGACATGAGGGAAGGAATTATTTTGAGATATGAATTCCTCTATTATTCTATGTGGAACTGCAGAATTTGATCATCTTAAGAATGTGACACACAGCAGGATTGGTTAGGACAGCTCTTATAAACAGTATTCCTCATCAGAGATTTCCTTCATTTTTCTCACTGCCTTAGTCCAGAAATTAATCCCTGACTCATTCCTGGGCATCAGTGTGTCTCTTAAAACAGGCCTGATTTAAGTCAGATATCTTAACTGATTGTTACTATGGAAAAATTATTTCATTACCCAGCTGTGTATCAAGATTGTTTTCGTCAGTTAAAACCAAGTAAAACACTTGTAAAGTTGACCAGGGCAAAACTGGGCTGCTGAGAATCACAAGTCTTCTGCAAAACACACAAATCATCTCTAACACCCCCATCCTTTCAGTGGATCTGCTGCCTTTGGGGAATTTTTTGCAGTTACACTGTGAGAGGATCCAAAGCTCATGGATCAACTCCCAGCCCTGGAACTTAATAATGATGATTTGGGGGGAGGTACCAGTTCAGGGAGGGGAAAAATGCATTTGCTATTCAGTTATTTCTCTCACAATCAAAAAATCAAGACTCCATTGTTCTGATCAAGGCAAATCTATGCATTGAAAGACAATCCCTGGCTGAAAAAAATGTCAAATGGACTCTGTGCTAGAAGGTTATGTGTTGTTTTTCACAGTCTAAAGTGAGGTGAAAAGAAAGGAACACTGAAAAGTGAGAATGCATGAAAGGTTTAGTGTAATGAGCTGATGAAAAGTTATATCCCTTCCCCTCCATTTTTAATTTCAGCAAACCTACCTCAAGAAATTAAATACAAATAACTTTCTCAGGAATTTTTTTTTTCTGTTGTATAACCATTTTATTTTTAAATTTTTTAACCTCACTTTATTTCTCCTTAGTTTTCATGCCTTTCATTTAAATTCTCTACTTATTTCTGGTCTAATTGTTCTTCCCACCTGTTGCTATATTCAAATGTGACCTCTGTAATTCTGAGAACATACCACAAGTGTTGCTGTTGGCTGGTTTGCCAACTCCCAGCACATTCAACAGAGGTGAAGGAGATTAAACAGCTTCCTAAATCCCTGCTAGACTGGGGTCTGCCATGAGTGAATCCACGTGGTAATTCCACACATTAATTCCCTTTACAACCCAGCCCAAAGCACCCTTAGCACAGCCCAGCTTGCACACAAACTTCTCTTTGTGCAACTCTGGGGTCCTGTCTGTGATTCATAAAAGATGAGGGGCTTTGTGCTGATACAAACCATGAGGAGATGAAGTTGCAGAGTCAATTGCTCTAAGAGAAAGTACTTTTCTTGGAGCTATTTTGGAGGAGACCAAAAATTTTTATTGTCTCGGACATCCTGAAAGACTGTTTTTCTGATTGTGGTAATATAAATCTTTTCAAATTATAGTTTTTCCTTAATACTTGGTCATGGATCTATAATTTTTTGGGCTGGATAAATTAAGAAAGGATTCCTCACTGGTTTTTAGAGGAAAGGGGAGAAAAACACTGACTATATTATCAGTGCCAGGGTCACTTTGATCAAATTTAAGTACCTGTGATAAGCCTCCTGCAGAAGATGTCTTACTTGTAATGGATGATGTTGCTGGTTATTGCTGAATGTGAAATGATCTTTTTCTGTGGCAAGAGTAGTTTATTTATCACTCAGCCACACACCTATTTATCTCCACTTGTTTGAGGAGACTCTTTCAGGATGGAAACCTCTACAAATTTCATTCCACACCACATAATCTTTATCTAAACTGAAGGTTGGCTCTGGTCCTTTGACCTCTGGGTCTCAAAAACCCTTCTGCTCCATCTGATCTGTATTTAGGTACACTGCAGTATTTCAAGTTTCATCATCTTTTCTCTCAAAAGCATCAGGATTGTATGATTCAGTCTAATCTCTGCAACACTAAGAAGTTCCCTGGGGCTTGCCAGACTTTCAGGCCCAAGTGCCATAATAATGCTCCACTAACTAAAACCACAAACTCAGAAAGGAGAAGGAAAGGGAAGAAAGGAGACCTGAAGAAGGGAGGAACCTGCAACAAAAAGTACATAAAAGTAACAAGAGTTCAAACATCCCTAAAAGAGCAACAAGAATTTTCTCTCCTTTAGTTATTTCAAATTTTGGCGGCTTTTATTCTTTCTTCACCCCACTCCTGTGTTGTTGCCTCCTATCCATTTCTTCCTGTTCTTTTCTTGTCACCCACTACCTCACCTTATTTCCCCACCACCTCACCTTTAAAAAGGATGAATCTCAAACCATGCCTGTTAGTTCCAGGTGTGTTTTTTCAAGCAACACCTCAGGCTTGCTCTCCCCTGGGCAACCTCAGAGGGTACCACAAATCACTTCCCAATGACGTGATGGAAAAAATATGATTTCATTCCATGCCCTGGATGAAATAACCACACCCTGCACCTTGCTGAGGCTGTACCTTGCTGCAGGGAGCGATCCAGTAGGCTATGGCAAGGAAGGGCAGGCCAATGGAGACTCCAAAGACAGCCAAGAACTTCACAGCTATGGATTGCTGCCGCAGGCCTGAGAGGTTCTCGTACCACATGGTGAGCAGCTGCTGCTGGCAGTTGGGGTGAGCCACAAACTGAGAGAGAAACAGAAATAAAGGTGTCAGTAGCATTGTCTGAAGAGGAACTTGCCCACGGGACAAGGTAGGGCGTGTCTTTGTTGTCCAACACATCTTAGGGTGTCACAAGCAGAGAACTGCAAACCAAGCACCCAAAATCCCCAGGTACTGGTAGAAAGTGTTCCACTTCTCCTCCTCATCTTCTCTAGAGAAAAAGTATTTTTTTTCATGGTTGGAAAGCACAATGTCTGGGCTAAAATACAAAATCTGTTGGTGGAGAGCACTAACAAGCTGCCTCTGAGCAAGTTACCTCTTGGGGTAATACAGTCTACATTGAGATGCAGAAAAGAAACAGAGGGGCTTTGATTTCAAGCTGAAAAAAACCCACCTGTGCTGACCTGCTAAAGACTTAGACCATTGGCATAGTAGGTTTACACAGCGTTAATATTATATTGTTGTATTCACTGCATGAAGACCAAAAGTGAACCATCCTGCAGGGTTCTCCTGTAAATTATGAGAGATCTGGCCAGTATTTTACTACTTGAAATGCTTCATCTCAGAGTACCTTTCAAAAAACGACAGCTCCTTCTTTGCTGATCAGACAAAAAGACAAATCTAACAGCAGGAGGAAAAACTGTGGTGCTCTGGTACAGAAAGTACATGTTTTGTATCCTGGAACTGAGACTGTTCCTCAGTTTATTGTTCAGAGGTAAAAGACAAGGCAGCAGCAGACAAGGGAAAAGGGCAATTTCTTAATGGCAAAATTACAGCCACACCAGATCCCACGTAAGACTTTTATAATAAAAGATTAAACTATTTTATGTTATCCTTCAAGGTGATTGAATTTAGAATGTGACTATCCTTAATCACAAGGAAAGGTAATTAAAAGGCAAAACAACTGAAAGAAAAGATGAAAAATAAATACGTTGCTAATGCAGATAATTGCACTGGCAGAACTGAGGGTTTCATTTATTAGTTCAATGGTTGAACAAATGTTCCTGGGAGGGAAATGTAAAATTTTCCACTGTTTCAGGGAGCAGAACTTTCTGGAGGTGAAGGGGAGGATGAAGGGGATCAAGAGAGAAAGAGAAGAGGAAAGAAGACGTTACTGAGGGCTTGGTGACCAACCTTGCCCTGTGTCAGCCCTTTGAGCTTCACCCAGCTGGGGGATTTCAGCTGCCTCCTGTAGTTTTATTGTAACTGAAAAGTAGAGAAAATTCTAACTCTGCTTTCATCTTCACTATCTGTGAACTTAATGGACTCTTTTTGATGTGTTTGCATAAGAACAAAACTGTTAAATGTGAGTTTAAATGATCGGTTCATCGCTGGTGCAGGATGAAATACAGTTGCACAGTAATTAGGATTGCTGTGCAGTAGCACTTTTCCTTCATTAATAGCACATTAGCAGCTATTTAAAATGTGCTTCTTCTGATGAATTAGGCTTTGGGGTCTACATTTCTCAAAAAGAGAAATAAAAAAAAAAAAGCCTATAAGACTTATTCAGTGGTAAAGTCAACCAGAACCAAGACATTTGATAGGTACTTTTGACCTCCTTTATCTTTGGATTTTTTCCCCCCATTTTAATGTGCTTTCTTTTTATCTGCTGTCAAAAATAAGAAAACTGTCAAAAAAGGTAATTATAAATAATGAGTTGTAGCCCTTCTGAGCATTTAAAGTTTTCTGTGGAGGTGATGACAGCAGTACCACAAGGAGGTATTTCCTAAAGTCCAGCGTTTGTACTGATGCTGCTTGGGCTCTTTATCTTCCTGGTTAATAGACAGAAGGATGAAGTGGAAGAAAACTCAACAGAGAATTTATCCTTTCTGTAAATTTTATTTTCAGATGTGATGAATTCAACAACAATTGTAGCAACTCACGGAAAGGGGAATTACACCGGTAATTGTGCAGACTTCTGAGATGAAGGGCCCAAGAAACATCCAGGCTTCCTCCTCTTGCAACTGGTCATTGCATTATGAGAATTGTTTCAGACAAAGGAGTTCAGTCATCCTTGGCAATGAGACAGTCAAAGACTTCGGCTGGTTTGGCATTTCAGAGAATTCATCAGACATTTTAATCTGTTTCATTTTTCCCCCTTTGTCTGGGAACAGCCACAATGAAAATACAAATACAGGAAAATTGAGAAGGAATTGCCATAAAACGCAGTTCAGCGGAACGATTTATTTTGTGTGAGGCAATAAAGACGGGCAGCAGGCCATGGAGCCTTGATGGTGTTCATCTCCCTCTGATTATCACAAAAACCAGGGGAAAAGAAGATAAGGAAGATCAGAGCATGACTGAGTTTTGATCTGTTGTTTGCTTACAGCAAGCAGGGCAGTTTTTCATTATGTTTGCTCTCTCAGACATTAATGAAACACGCAGTGACCCCTGGCCACTGCCAGCCCTGTCCCCATCAACAGCTCAGACACTGATCTTAGATCTCCTCAGAGATGTCACAGAACCATTTGACTTCCTCTCTTCTGGAGAGGAGCAGAGCTGGAGATAAAAGCTTCGAGGCAGAATCCTTCAAAGGGTGATGAAAAATGGGGGAGAGGGGGAGTGATATTGAATTTCAGAGGGCTGAAGGCTGCGGTGCTTTTTCAGTGTTCCCATTAAACGTTCTTTTCTTTTCTTCAGGACTGGAAAATGAGGCTGGGAGGCTTTTAGGGACAAACTGTGGATGGTCCTGTGCTGCATCCCAGAAGATGAGAGAGGCAGAAAGTGTTGCAGCAAGAGTGGTGTGGGCAGGGCTGTGCAGAAGGGCAAGATAGCTCTGATTGAAATGGAAACCCCGGTAGGGAGGGCATTGCCTGGCTCCAAACCCAGCCTTTTAAAAGCCTTAAGTGCTTTATCTCACGGGCAGAGCCAGTCCCCTCCAAGCTGATAAAGGTAATGCATCAGGAGCTGGGAGCTCAAGCAAAATGTTTTCCAGTGCTTCTGCATTCAGAAACCACAGTGGGAGCTGTTCTGGTCCCGTGGTACTGGGACCCCAGTAGATGGCGCTGGTTTTTCCTTATACCTCTGGTTTAGGAAGGAAATTGTACTTCCCTCCAATCTATCAGTCACACAGCTTTTTAAGTTTAAAAAAAAAGCTAAAGAAAAAATATGATAAAATCACACATCAGTCTGAAGAGTCAGCCCTAATAACGAAGCTGCCAAAGCAGCATTTTTGAGAGGCACTGAAACACTCAGGAAAGACACCTCCAAAAACCCCTGTCCTGTGCCACAGGGAATTAAATGATAGAGATGAATATTTTTTCTGTCATATGGAAAAAAAGTCTCTAAAAGCCTTCAGTGGGAATTGAAAGGGCCCAAAGGAACTGTTTTACACATAGAAACAGTGTTTGAGGCCGCTGTGGATACCATGTTGAGCAATAACTTTTCCATGTTGCCATCTAATTTGATGTATGACAGCTCTTTCTGATAACTCAGCATGTATATGCATTGTGGGAAAGCACTTCACAGCTCTCATTTTTTCCTCAACATACTTGTTCAAAAATGCAAGGGTTTCACTACACAGATGATAAAGTACCTCTGTACCTCCATAAATACATGGGAAGTTACTTCTGATAGAAAACACTGTGATAGAAAGACTTTTATTTTCTATTTTCTATTCTACTGAACAGAGAAAGAGCCTGTGATGAGGAACCTGGTCACTTCTGCTGTTCAGTAATAGCACTGGATTGCTTAAGCTGCCAGTGCTTGGGCACTGTTTAAACACCCAGTCCTAAACCCCACGTGGTCCCTGTCTTAAGGGTATCTCTCCTATCCTGTGGCACACAGCAGATAAGCTACAGAAAGGCGACAAAAAACCCCCCAGGAAATTCTTGAGTGTCAGGCAATGCTCACACATCAAACAGGAAAAAAGGGGGGAAAAAAAAGAGAAAAATAAAATAGAGAAGGAGAAGAGAGGGAGAAGAAGAGGGAGAAGAAGAAGGAGAAGAAGAAGGAGAAGAAGAAGGAGAAGAAGAAG
>NW_020884887.1:12868431-12896831 GCF_003945725.1 Corapipo altera | reverse complement strand
AGAAGAAGAAGGAGAAGAAGAAGGAGAAGAAGAAGGAGAAGAAGAAGAAGGAGAAGAGAGGAATCTCTACCTTGAACAGAAAAATGGTATCAGCAAAAATAAGGAAACTTATGGCAAGACAGGCAAAAGACAGAGGTCAGCCTCAGATGTTTGGAATTAATCATGCAAAAAGAAACCAGAATTATTAAAATAATTCTAATTCCCTTAAAAAGGGCAGAAATCTCCCACTGAGGCAGAAGAATGAGCCACTCTGACAGGATCATCTCACTCTGCTAATGCAGCTACCCTGCACAGCCAGGGGCTGAGGTAAGAAGGAAAAACTCATCAGGGAAGCAGTGAAAGCAGTTTAAAAACCTGCATGTCAGATCTAACAAAGCAGAGCTGTGACTGGAACATCCTGAGGTGCTCCTGTCGTGTCCTCTGAGCTTGTCCCTTCCCTGTCAGCCTTGTGGCAAACCTCAGTGTGTTTAATCACTGAGGGAGAGTTAAAAAGGAGATGCATAAATAGACTCTCAGGAGAACATTGGTGATGTCAGGAGACGCTGGCAGGGGCAGGGATGAGCCATTTCTCTTCCCATCATGTAGCTGCATTCATGTCCTTCAAACAACCTTCCTGGGTTCATTATTAAACATTTATCTTTTGATGTAGCTCCTCAGTTCTGCAAGCCTACAATGAGAAACGTAATTTAGGCTGCAGCACCTGCTCACATGGAGCCTGGGTTGGGTGTGTAATGTTGCAAATGCTGGAGAACAGAGTTAAAATGCTGAAACACTTTAGGTGACTCATTGGAGTAACCTTGTGCCTCTGAATAACAGGCAGAAATGAGGGGGGCAGCAGGTGGATTGTACTCATGGCTTTTTCAATTTTGCCACAGCAGGAGGGTTGGAACTGGGTGATCTTTAAGGTCCCTTCCAAGACAAACCATTCTAGGATTCTGTGTTGGCAGGAGCAGTGGGAAAAACAAGGGGAGTCTGAACCACACACACTGTGTGCTCTGCAAAGATGAAAGTACAGGGGTGTTGTCATGAAGATTTCCAGGCAAACACAGCCTGAGCTGAGCATGCCAGGCTTGTGTTCCCAAAATACCAAAGCCAGTCCTGGTCTGGAAGGTGAGTTGGGGTTTCCTTGGCAGCTGTGCCTGAGCAAAACCAGAGGCAGGGAGGGAGGCCAAGCTGGGCTCGTGTGTCTTGTTTCTCCCAGTGAAACCTTCACCAAAGGAGATGTGAAATCATCTTTTTTTCAGCAGGTTGCTGAAGATGCTGTGGGAGTATCAGCAAACATCAACAGGGGTGGAAGAAACTCAGGGAAAAGTCAAAGCAAGATGTTACTGCTCTTCGCCCAAGGGTGAAAAATATACTCCCATTTCACCAAAGAGGGTCAGGTGAATTAAAGGACAAACATGTGTCAACATGTAAATGATAGGAAAAAAATGAATTAAAGTATTAAAACAGAACATAATTCCTTTGCCTTTATGTCCTTTTCCAGTTTTGAAGATTACTTTGATATTTTAAGCATTTTTAAGACTTAAAGCCTAAATAAAGAGTCTGGATTTATACTGAATAAAATACTTTTCTTTAACTGGAACATACTTTCTGGGGGGAGGGAAAAAAGGTGGAAAATGCGTCAGAACAGTTTTTTGATCCAGTAAAAGACCCATCTATTGCAGAGCTGTTTCACCTGATGCAGAGCAGAAGATGACAGAGCTCAGTGAGAATTCCTGAATTTCCACAGCACAGGAAAAGACCAGCACAGGCATCAGCCTTTCCTTATCTTCACCTTGTACTCTGCTCTCTGAACCCCCAAGTGAACAAAGAACCCTCTGTTTTGTAGCAACTATTCTGAGAGACCTCAGCAGAAGCAGATGGGAAATTATTTATGATATTATATAATTATTTTGTGCTCTGGAGAGCGAAAAAGTTGTGCCTTTTGTAAATGTTTGTGCCAATAAATTCTGATAGCTGAGATTATCAGAGGTTAAATATGTTTGGAATTTGGCTCACTGCTGCTGTGGCTGGTAAGAGGGGCAAATAAAACTGTGGAGAATTTAAGAAAGAGATAGAAAAGTACTTGCCCTACTGCCAATGAATTAAGAATAACAACTGTAGTTCCATTCCAAATAATCATATTGTGACACTGGGACCTTTTCACAAAAGAGACCTCCTCTAATTATAGAAACTTTATCCATGGTCACAGGCCCAGTTTTAAAAACCCTTTACACCAGAGGAACCTTACAAGGGAGAGTAAAAGCAGGTCAAAATTCCTCCATCCAGGTGCAAAAGAAAGATTTCAATGGAGGTAGGAAAATTCAGCTGATCAAGTCTCATTCCAGTGGGGAATGCACAGAAGGAAACCTTGTGTGACAAAAGGTCCTCTGGGATGTTGCTGCAGACACACAGAGAATATGAAGGAAGGAATCATCCCTGCCCTGAGGACTGTGCAGCTTCCCCTCTGTCCCTGGGGTTCATTTGACTGTCTAATGGCATCACACAAATATTCATGAGCTTCTGGCTCATCCTTCAGCTGAGTTTTCTGACAGGGATGGGGAGTGTTCAGCCCTGCTCTCTGCAGCCTGACCTCAGCATTTCTAAACCTGCCACAAAGGCAAAAGGTTTAGATTTGTTATCAGGGCCCAGGTGAGCTGGAACAAACAGGAAAAAAACCCCAACTGATTGTGCAACTTCAACCTCTGAGTTACTTTTTAGGTATAAACACCTAAGTATTTAGTGTGGTTTTAGTAATAAGTTACACCTTTCATAAAACCTTTCATGTGTATCCTTCTGAACCAAAATATCTCTCTGATTAGAGCCATTTGGCAGAGGGTAAATACTTGTACTAAATCCCAGGATACTCAAATGTTCCCAAGTTTCATCAAAATCCAACATCTACATCTACTTGCTGGTTGACTTATCTGGTACAAAATTCTGATTTTGAGCACTTAAAACCTTAGCACAGCTACAGTTTGCAACCACATCTCTTTCCTGTGACTCGGGAAAAGCAGGAGGTTTTTTGGGATAGATCCACTCTCTGCTAAATCAGTGAGTGCATTCCCAGCACTGGGATCTCACCTTGCAGAGGTGACAAGGAGACAGAAGCAAGGCAGGGAAGGTCATCCCAGCACCCCAATGTTTGTGTCATTGCCCCAAAGGCCCCCCCGTGTGGCTCAGGTCTGTGAAGGAGACAGAATGATCCCATTGGGATGAGCAATGTGGATGGAAACAGGCTTTGACCAGGCACCTGACTGTTCAACAGGTACAAAATAAAACCCAAATAAAAACAAATGAGTCTAACAGAAAACAAAAATAATAGAGTAAATAAAACTGCCAAGAACACTGCAAATGTAATTTTCCCATTGACACAAATGCTCCTCAGTGCTGAGCGAAAAAGCAAAATTAATAATCCTCCTAAGAGTTGAAGGAATAGAGAGGGACTTTTTGTTGTCCTTCTGTTAATTTTATATCGTATGAAATGAAAATGTCAGTCTGATATATTTGAGCTGTGGGACTGGAAAATGTAGAGTTTACACAAGTTCTTTCCTTGGTTCAGTGTACACCTTGTTCTGACTGAAGTTTCTTTATAATTTGACTTCCCTGAGGCCAGGATGGGGCTCTTTTTTGTGCTCAGCATTCTTCTGTAGGGTCATGAATAAGGTGGTTGGCTCTTTGGAAAACTTCAGTTTCAAATTCTCCTTGGCTGCAGGTTTTCCAAGGAGATATATGGTTAATGTCTGATTTCTCCTCTTTTTACATGGATAAATAAATCTTATCGCTGAATTATTTATCTGAAAACAAGCAACTGAATTGCAAGTCCCAGCCTTTAACGTTCCAGGATTTTCATATCTGTGTAAAAATCAAACCCACTTGAAAACCCTTATTATTGAATTATTCATCTGAAAACGTGGCGCAATAAAAAAAAACCACCGAAAAACAATGTCCTATTGGCATCTCAAAAAACAACCACAGTGGGCACAGAAGGAGAAATTTAAAATTCCAGTGGCTATTCCCCTCCCAGGAGAGACAGGAATTATTTTCCTTTGGTTACACGGTGAAGAAACTGGGCTGTTCTCAAGCTCAGATGTAAATGGTTCCACTCCCAGCAGAGCTGAAGCAGGGACAGACTCACTCACAGGATGAGAATCCTCTCTTCATCAGGTAGAAAGCCCCAAAAATGTGCTCCAATGCAGAAATCTACAGCTGGGTGACAAGGAGGAAAGCCTCCCCCGAGACAGTATCCAGGTAGACATCCAAATTTGAACATCACTTGGGAAAATACCCTCAATAACTTGAAATGCTGAATTTTTAGGGGTTTTTTTTGAAGGGTTCTGTTCATCTATATTTGAATTTTCATCCAAAATGCACATTTACAGGTCTGTTGCCTATGGGGACATAAATAAATTCAAAATTGGAGTCAGCTAAAGTCAGGTTTGTAGCAAACCATATTAATTAATATTTTTTTTTTTTTGTCTAAGAGAAAACGGCCCTTCTCTAAAAGAATTTTGTTATTAATAAAGGTAATTCATCTGTGATGTACATCCATGTAATGAGTTTGATGTGTTCCTGTGCTGACTTCTCAATATCTCGATGGACATCTAAGGCCCTGTGGCACTCTGCAAATGAAAATAATTAAGTCTGCATATTACATTAAATTGGGAATATTGCAAACACCATCCAGGAGGGAGAAATGATTCATTTAAGCCTTAAGAGGATGGATGTATGGGCAGGAAATAACCAAATGAGATTCGTCACGGAAAAGAAAAAAAAGATTAAAACATCTGGGCAAGAGGAAATAATCAGAGTCACAGATTTTCGTTGGAGGAAGGAACCTTGCTAATGAAATACTCAGAGATATAGAAATTTTTTCTGTGACGAAGGGAAGTGACTCCTTCCCTTTCCAATCTCTGACAAAACATCTGTAATATGCAATTAAAAATGTAAAAAGAAAAGCTACGTGGATAAGCTGAAGAGTCCAGAATGACCAGAGTGTTTCCACTGTTCCCTTGGATGTTAAATTACATTTGTACAGTATCAACTGGCTCTCCAGTGGTGGAAATGAGAGACACTTTTTATCCCACCACCACTGTCCAAGCCATCGATGGCTCCACAAGACCTCAGTTAAATGTTCCTGAAACTAAAGAGTGGGAAAAAATTAACAAGGGGTTGCAGAGACAAAACTCCAACTCCTTGAAATCCTTCTTTTTCTTGAGGAATTCTCCTCCTTGAGGCTTCAAATTTAGGTGGTCAGACACAAGCCTGTCCTGTCCCAAGGGATATCTGTTCCAGCCACGGGAGTACTGACAGGTCAGTGTTTGTCCTGCGAGAAATTCCTCAATCTGTGGAGCTGGAACATTTCATTTTGGGTCACCAAAGTATCATTTTCTGTTAATGCACCTTTTGGGGGGCAGAAGTGTCTCTTCAGCATGAGCAGGGCTGGTTCTTTTGCCCATTCAGGAATTAATTCACCTTCCCCAGCTCCTGTGAGGGCTGGAAAAGCTCCCAGTGTGGCCCCATTCCATGGGGAGAGAGACCCTGGGAAGGCATTTCTTGTCCAGGGTATTGTGCAGGGTAAAACCCCCTCCTCTGAGTCAGTGGATGGGGAGCACAGGTTGCTGCAGCAGTTGATGAGACCTGGGACTTTCTATGCCCTTCAGTATCTGAGTGGTGTGACCAAGGCAGTGAAAAGTTATAATCTAATGCAGCCATGAGTATTCTGTTCAGAGCATCCTCCACATGTTAATTATTAATAATATAATTATAAGAAAAGTTCCTGTTCCAGCTCTCTGTTAAATAGGATTTACACAGCCATCTGGTGTTCTGTTTAATTCTTTTTTTTTTTCCTTCTTTTTTTTCTTTCTTTTTTTTCCCCCCCAGCCCAATTTATGTGTCTTACTGTTAATTAAATTAAAACTCGTGAAAGAGAAAGGTGCTCTGGCATTGTGGTGGCTCCTGAGAAAACAGAGGTGGGCTACTCAACATTTGCAATTAAAAGAAGACAGCAGCAATAATTCTGCCATTGGGAAAGAAGGAAAATGAGATGTCACCTCCTACAGAGAAGCATCAGCTTTACACCTAAAGGAAAGTGTTGGCATATAAGCCCCCTGCCAACATTAAAGGAACACATGAAAGGATCATAGTGGTACAGATTAAAAATCTGTAGATTTTAGAAGAGAAGAAAAATATGAAGGCCTCTTTACAGTTGATATAAAGCAGAAAAATAGCTCTGTTGTGGGACATCAAAACCTTCATTTTCTCACTATTGGCTGCCCAAGGGTAGCCCCAGCCTCTGTACCTTTACCTCTCAAAGGCAGAAATCATACTCTGGCTTAATTAGAAATGAGTTCACACACAAAGAAAACCTGTGCTACCCTAATATTTCCAGTATCTGACTGAAAATAAAATTGTTTGATTGTTTCAAGAAAAACCTCCCTCACACTACCATAACATTTTCAGTCCAGAACACAGAGTAGACTTTCAGGTCTCATCAGCCTGCAGGAGGAGCAGCTCAGGGGATCACAGGGCTCCTGATCCTTCACCCCAACTCAAGCAATTCAAGCCACTTTTGGTTATAATCCACCAAAAACACCCAACTTAAATCATTCTCCTGACTGGAGAATGCAAGTTCAAAGCATCACCAAATAACATTAATGGTCAAGTTGCAACAGTCCCATAACTTGAGCTAAAAGCCCGTTTCTTGCAAAGAATCCAGGACTCAGTAAATGCTTAAATGCTTGAAAATTGTTTGTTTTGCTCTTGATAGACTGTCCCCATTTTAATATTTTTCGAGGAATCCTGAATCATTAAGAAAGCTCATCTAAAATGCCTCTGGAAAACTTCAACAGAGGACATTTGAGTGAATTTTTTCCAAGAATCCTGGGGTACAGAGTGATTGTTTAGGTTTTCAAAAAACTGTAGAGAATTACAGAATTTTTAAAGACCACTTTGTAAACTACTGTAATTTTACCTGTAAAATATGTAAAAGCAGAGTTTCTTAATTCTTCAATTACCTTTATATAATATCCTTCAATTATATTAGTGCCTTAAACTTCTCACCATCTCATAGTGCTTTGCAGAAAAAAAGAAACAAAAGGAACAAAGAGACAGACAAGTGAAGTCTGTCACTTTTGATGCTTTCTTGAATGACTTTACAAGATTCATCTCAAACTTTGTAAGTTAGGAAAAAAGATAATGATCAATAAAACTGTGTCTTTTCAGGTGAACAGAGCACTGGGTTTTTTTTGAAGTAACAAATGGATGAGTTAACAGGGAACTCCAATGGGGAGAACAAAGGAAAAGAATGCAGAGAAGGATCATTTAGGGCATGGACAAAGACCTGTTGTAGGTTTACTGAGTAGAGGAGGTCAGAAGATATCAACAGAATCTATGCAAGAACTGGTTTATTAAATATGTATAATACAACACCCTCCTTCTCACCCCTCTCCATCATAGGATTTTCTTGAAGTGAACATGGATTTCAAAGCACAGTATTTATATACCTAAACCTAAAAATACCTCTGAACTGAACAAAAAAGTTGCACCTGAAGTGTTTTGCCTCGTAAGGAAATCATTGCTGTGTTACCACAACACAAGGTCTTTGTTCAGCAGGTGTGATAAACATCAGTCTATTGTCATGTCACTACCAATAACCAAAGCCATTTGTCTGAATTTGTCCCTGTCTCTCACAAATAAAACTACATTAGAGCCGGCATATTGTGCTGAAAAAAACATGCTGAGAAGTGCTGACCTTAGGGTCGTCAGGAGGCTGATGAATGCTCACGTTTATATTCCAATTATAACTATCAGAATTAGCTTAACATTCGTTACTGGTGAGCAGCAAGTTGGTGTGATCCAGAAAGGATGCTCAGCTTTCCTGAGCACAGGAAGATATTTTATACATAAAAAGATCAAGTGTACATGACATCCCGAGGATGCTTTAGGGCATTCCAAAATGATAAGAAATGGAGGAATGTGCCTCTGAAAGCAGCTAAGCCAGGATGGATGGATGGATGTGCTCAAAGCAGCAACTCCAGCTCGTGGTCTTGGTGTCTGAGGGATGGCACAAATATTTAGGAGAACAAATGAGCAAAATAGCACAGAAGATTTCACACATGGAAAAGCCTTGATGTTCTGACCAAAGTCCTGATAATCACTGGGGATTATCCCTTGATGAGGTTCTGTCTGTGTGGTTTAGATCAGTTCATTTTCTGAAGGGCACCAGAGCAATGTTGGCTCCTGTTACCAAAGCAAAAGTTTCAACAACTAAACTTGACCCAGCTTGTGACTAAGAGTGAGCTGAGATGTTCTGTTCAGTTTTGGTGATGGAACAATGCAGAGATACAACATCCTTGGAGAAAATATTTGGCTTTATAGCATGTGCTCCTGCGTGAAAGCATTTAATTTCAAACATGAGCTTTAAGATTCTCTTTAATTAATGGCTTTCATAACAGGAAAAGACCTTCTCCAGCCAACACAGCAGCACAGTCAAGAGGCAAAAGGAAGCAGGTGGTGGGTTAGGGAGGGGAAAGAGGGAGCAGATGTGAGCTTGAAAATTTGGAACACTCTTTGAGTTCCAGAGCAGGAGCCCAGTTCGCATCAATGCATATTGTGGAAGCAATTAATTGGGACCACCCAGGCCTAGAATTTGCCAGAATAAAATTTTCCATTCGCAAGACACACTTCTGGGAAGCTGAAGAGTTGTTTTAAACACTTATGGATTTTTTTTTTTTTCAACTTCGCAAATAACCTTCTCGACATGAAACAACGTGACAAAATGCAAACCAAACCACAAAATGCTACAGTTCTAAGGACAGTCCTGCTGCCACTGAATTCTATCTCTCATTTATGATTTTTGAGTGACATCAAGGAAGCAGCATTTAGATGTGAACACTTAACCACCAGAGAGCCAAAGGAATAACTTTACCTTTTTGACCTCGTATTTGATGGCGAGTTTAATCCTGCTCAGGCTTGGCCGGTGGTGCTCAGGGTACAAGTGGATGTTGACATCTCCATTCAGAATGGCCTCCACCTCCTCAGTGTCCCTGCACAGGTCCAGCACCCCCACCACGAAGTCCTTGCATTGCATAGATAACTTCCGATAGTCGTTCTGGGGGGAAACAGAAAAAAACCCAAGTCATTTCCTTGTTCAATTGATTGTTTAATTGATTATTCATTTGTGTACTCAAAAGCATGAAAATGAAAGGAAAAAAAAAAAAAGAGTTGTGAGCAAAGTTACTTCTGCAAAACTGCTGCCTGGAAGAGGCAGAAAGCCCTTGATTTCACCCAGCATGTTGATGGCTTTTCACAAATACACACGAGCTCCTCCAGGCTTAATTAGCAATGTCTCTATCAGCAGCATAATAGAATTGCAGAGCATTGCAATAGAACAACTTTTTACAGAACAACAAGCAAATAATTTCTAGGGAAATTTTGATTTTTAAGCAACCAACTTATCTCTCTCCTCTCTGTGCGGCAAATCTCTAGGAATGTAAAACCCTGGCCAAAAAAAAAAGAAAGGTCCTGCTAACTGGTTAAAATATACAGCAGATATTTCAATTTAGGTTCTTTCCTAGTAATTCTGTCTTTAGAAGTTTCAGACTCGTACAACAAGCTGGAGCATCACACACAGATGTGTGTTCAAATGAATTATGTAGTTGTAATACCAATTTCAGCCTCAAATTTATTACCTTAGAATACGGTTAAACAGTCCCAAAAGAGCACCCAGAGGATCTTTGTGTCACAGCATTCTCTGGGAATTGGGACTTCAGAAACTCAATATGATTTCCTATTAAATAATTTCACCTTTCAAACCCAAATTACACTTGTGGGACAGGAGTTAACCTGTAGCTGACTTGACAGAGGATTAGAAGAAGGATTTCACTGCCTTAAATTAAATTGTGATTGATTTTCACGTTGGTACTTAAGAAACAAGGTAAGTGCCACCACCTGAGTAAATGTTGTAAATTAGAACACGATTAAGGCTACCACTAATATCATAACAAAATGGTGATATTAAAGGCTCAATGCAACAAGTAGAAGTAACAAACATAAGACAAGATCTTACTAACTTGAGAGATCTTTTCAAATTAGGTTTGATGAGTTAATTAAATTCAGCAGCTTATCTAATTAAGCCAGCAGCCAAAAAAAGAAGATAGTTAAACCTGGCTTTGATGAAGTGATAAGGGTAACCTGGCTTTGTGCTTCTATGTTTTCTATTTTATTAATTCTATCATTTATACATAGCAACATATCAGCCTTCCTTGTTAGACAAAGTTCCCAAAGTACTGTGCAAACATTCAATAATTAACAGCACACTTTAAAATATGATGTTGTTAGAGGTAGCTGAACCTCTTCGGACGGTTTTTCCCCTTCAGAACTGAGATGCTCTTGATAATGAATTTTTAAATGGGTTGGTTGAATGACTTTGCCGTAGGTTTGAGGTTGATTCTACTCTGTGGGGGTGTGTCCCAACTTTGCTTTCCATGCTGTCCTGTTTGCTGAAGGTTGGGAAGAACTGTCTCAGTTGGCACAGAGCAATGGAATAGTTGCAGGGAACCAACAGCCCCTCAGGGCTGGGATGAGAGTGTTCTGCAGAAAAGAGAAGATGTCATTTCTGAGGGGTTCAGGAGAAGGGCCTGAGGAGCAGAGCTGGGGAATAACCTTTGCTTTAGTGCTGAGACCTTCTGCAAGGTGAAACTTGGATGTTATCTGGCAAAAAGGTTGAAACCTTGGTTCCCCTTTTCCTCCGTTGATCAGCCTGGATGTTCTAATTTTGTTGTTAATGGAGAGCAGCAAGAACTTCAAATCCTCATTAAAAGGAGACATGAGAGAACAATCAGCAGATCCTTACCCTGGTGAATGCCCCTTGCAGAAGCAGGGGCACCAAGGATCCTATAAATGTGCTGAGTTAGTGCACTAAGATTTAAGGTGTTCTTATGGTTCAGAAAATGATGGTTCATCTGCATCTAAATCTGGTACCTGAGCATTTTGTGAGACAGGGTTTGTAGAGTGAATGTTTTCAAATGTGGGGTGAAGCGAGATCTGAAATGGAAATGAGAGACAGATTGTACTTTATGGCTTCAAAGTGCTCCTCTCAAATCAATTCCAGGCTTTAATCTTCCCCACACCAAGATTAATTTCAATAAATAGAAAGCTTGCCTGTTCCCTGAGAGAACATATGACCAAACAGGAATATCAGCCTCAAAATAACCCCAGGAATGGTAAAGGACTCCAAGCATAGATAGATCTGAAAATAGATGCAGGCTGTGAATGAAATGCCTACCTGCCACAGGTAATGGAGATGCTTAATTAACATTAAAAAAAACACAGGGGTGAGAACTCTGCTGAGCTTTAGTACCATTCTCTGTGTTCTGTTTGCAAACTTCACAAGCTTATCTCTCAACCAGCACATTTCAGGGAATTCTCATCACCACTTCCACATCACCTGAGTAACTAGCAAGTATAGCTCAGATTATTTTTCCTCTTCCTTTAAGGAAAGCAGTTTAGTTTGCACCTAGAAAAGTGCTTCTAAAGCAACTGTAAATGGCAGGTTCCCACCTGGCAAACTCCACCAAACTCCACCAAGACCCAGCTTTATTCCCATCTCCAAATTTACTGGTTCTGTAAATTTGCAGAGGCTATGAATGATTTCCCCATTCGAAGTTTTTTACTCTGATTTTTAAGTAGACACAAATAGCCATATAATCTACCCAACATAAAGGCTGTAGAAAGAAAAAATAAAAAATAAAATAAAATAAAATGAGATAAAATAAAATAAGGTAAAATAAAATAGTAATAAAATAAAATAAAACAAAATAAAAGATAGTGCCTTCAAGCAATTCTGCAGCCAAGCAGAAGAACAGCTTACTGCTCTCAGGAGACTGCTCATGTGTTAAGACAAGTCTCAATGATCACTGAACCTGCTGTGTCTTCTGATGATCCCTTTTACAAAGGCATTTGTCTTCTTTGTTCTGGCTTCTGTAATGCTCCCAATCAGCACAGAAAATGCTGATCAGCCTGACAGTGAGAGCACAGCCACTCAGGATTCTCCTCATGTCAGTGTACTTCTCTCTTCAAGCTTGTTATTGGTTGTATCTTTACCCTAAAAACCAAGTTTAGCAGAGGACTGACAGGCAGGCTTCTCCTGATCCTGGTTTGAAGGTGTATTTTTGGTGGATTTGTGTACCTGCACCTAAAATACTGAATTGCAAGTTGTGACACACGGTGACAATCTCAAGGAAGCCAAGAAGATTTATTTACAAGCAGCATCCAAGCTCTCTTGCTGTACGTGCCAGCACTGTGTTTTTCACATGTTTGCCTGTATTACACATATTTGGAAGCATCCAAGATCCTGGATTCCCTGCACAAAGGAGTGCTGGGACAGTGGTGGGGCTCACTTTGGCACAGGACAGAAGGCTGCAGTCCCAGGGCAAGGTTAGAGAGGCATGGGAGGAAGAGGAGGAGAACAAGGATGCACCTCCAGATACTTCCAGATACTGATGACCAGTAAACAGTTGGAGTTGTGTCAGGGTAGGGTTGGTTGTATTAGAAAAATATTCTTCCCCCAGACTGTGTTTGGGCACTGGAAGAGGCTCAGAGCACCTGACAGAGTTCAAGAAACATTTGGACAGTGCTCTCAGGCACAGGGTGTGACTCTTAGGAATGGTCCTGTGCAGGGCCAGGATTTGGACTCGATGATCCTTGTGTGTCCTTTCCACTTCAGATTATTCTGTGATTCTATGAGGTTCTTGATGCACCAAGGTTTCTGAAGATCAGAGCCCTGAGGGCCCCGTGGCTCTGCCAGGAGATGGAGGGGTTGGTGGCCACTATGTCTTGGGGTGCAAAGGGACAGTCCCCACTTCCCCACTGCCCTGCCAGCCAGGTTCAGCCCCTAAACCAGGCACTTCATGGCCCTCCTGGTCTAAATATATCTTGAAGAGAACCATCTGCTGCCTGGACACAGTGGGTTGCAAGTGGAGGTCACCAGTTGTACCACAACAAGAAATCCAGGGCTGGAGACACAAACTCCAACTCAGTCCTTCTGTCAGCCCTGAAAAACCACACACAGGCAACCACAACAACCCAAACCTTCCTGAGGGCCCCAACCAGCTCCCACATTAGAGAAGCATTATGAGGTTCATAAAACAGATGGATCTTTACAGGAATGAAAACTGCAAATCACACATGAGGGATGCTGGGGCCTCATCCTGACAGGCTGAGCACTGCCAGGCCTCAGGGAGGAAGATGAAGGATACAACTAAAGTACTCCAGAGAGCCAGTCTGCTTCAAATAACATCAAATAACACATGACCAGAATTTGATTTCCAATAGAGGCAGCGAGTAGAGTGGGCTCGGGGTAATGCCTGAGAATGTTACAATATCATTTTTTAAAAACTGGAACGTTAGAAAAGGATTCCAAATTAGTCATTTCCTGCTTCTTCTAACACTGTTGTGCATGTGGAGTTAAAAATGTCTAATTTTGCTGTTTTGAAAAGGCTGATGGTGCTTGTCATTCACTGCCATTTCTCCGAGTACCCTATTATTATCTGTTGATTATGTTCTAAATGAACTCTGTCATGTCTCCACATCTGTTCAAAACCAATCAGATTTTTTTCAGAAAATAGCTGTTTCGGGTCAGAGGGATGGGGTTTGAGCAAAAAGTTAAGTGAAATAAGAAAAAGTAAGACCAAGAACCTGTCTGGTGTTTCTGGTTAACATTAAATTTGCTGTGCAAATGAAAGCTGCAGGCACATTGCACAGTTTCTTTTTATGTTTTCTCAAGCTCTTGGCTCTTTGTATTTAATCTACATCACACATACACACATATCAAGGAGAGAAATATTGCATTGCTTAGATTAGCATTTTGAGAAGAGGCAGAAGAAAAAAAATATGGAGAAATTATTCTGTAAATATGAACAGAAAACTCCCACAAATAAAAATGTTTGTAGAAAGAAAACAAAGCTGAGAGAAAGAGGGGGGAGGGAGAGAAGAAAGCAAAAATATTATATGCTAGATTTGAAATGAAATTGTTAAATAAACCATCATGTCAAATATTCAAAATGCTTATAAATATTTACCAATTAGATACCACGTGAAATACGCACAAGCCGGTAGAGAAAAGCTGTAGGACAAATTTCCTTCTGGGTATTTACACTGTCTGTGACTGGCCATATGTTTGGGAATGGAAAAAAAAGCACAAGGCCTGTGGGAGGGAAGACAAGGAGAGAAGATGACAGGAAAGGGTCCTGCACTGATCCTGCTCCTGCAGCTTTGTTATCCTCTGAGATGCACCTCCCAAAGAGCTCTGCCAACTGTGCACTCACTGCTGGCACTTCTGAGCAGAGCTGAGTGTGTTTCTATTGTCTCCAGACTAGATGCCTACATGCACAGACTGTGCCGAGACTGTACAGTTAATTTTCCAGAGAGCACATCCAGTTGGTTTATGTTCTCTCGCTCCTTAAGTGGCAGCACATCAGAGAGTGATTGGAGCTCAGGGGGTGCTGTGTCATACCCAGTGGGCACGTCTCTGAATTTAAAGCCAAGTGCTCATTCCAAACATTTCTCTGCTCGGGTTGCTCAGTGTGTCTGGAAGCAGGGACAGACGCCCTGGTTCGTTTGTGGAATGATCCAGACCTTGACTTCTTCATCTCCAGCGAGAATAACAAGCAATCTGTTCATGTGCAAGAGTCTGACGTTTCCAAAGTGTGTCTCTGTTGCTTTCCAAGCCATTTGGCCCCACCTAACTGGAGCCAAGTTAAACATGGCAGTGGTTTGTTCTCTGGAGTGCCAGGCCTGGCAGAGCAGAGGGGCCTCCAGGCAAAGGGGAGTTCAGATCCCGTCAGGAGACACTGAGAGATGTGTCCAATAAAAGAGCCCAAGGACAAAACAGAGCTCTGCCTGTGCTGACATTATTTTTGTCCAAAGAAGCCCAGAAAACAATTTTTGTTCAAAAACAATTTGTGATTTGATTGAAGACCAAAAATGATGAGACTTTCCACAAGCTGTGAAAACAACATCTCTTGCATCGTTTCAGTGGCAGTTGCACTGACTGATTTACCATAAAACTTTTCTTTTTGGTGGCCCTTTTTTCTCCTCAGCTTTCTAGCTGCAATTCATCTCTTCATAGGCACTGCAGAAGCTCATCTCTGAGACATCTCCCTCCACCAAGGGGACAGAGCAGTAAGGGATCAATCAAACCACTGACTTTGGATTTCACCTCATACCTGGTAAAATATCAATTGACTGGTAGATATATCAAATCCACAAAGAAGTAGCCGAAATGCTGTTAATGGTTTCACTCAGGGAGTTAGAAAATCCCTTAAAATTTGTTACTGAGCTTTTACAGCATCATTTGCAGGTCCAGGCACGTGTGTAATCCTCAGCAAGAACATTTCAAGAGCTTTAAAGTGAGAACTGTCAAAAGCAGTAGAAAAGACATTTGCACCTCCCTGTTTTATTTCTACTCATCTGTGCTCTGGCTGTAATGAATCTACTAACTCTACCAGTAATTTCTTCTGGAAAATTATTCATTTTTGTGATAAATGCATCTCCTCTGGGACCAAAACCAATGGATAAATTTAGGAAGCTCTTTCCATCAATAAAAACACTGGAAAAGGAAAATATTTTACTTTGATATCCCCTTGAAACAATTCCTTTAAAAGTTGTTGTTGGTTTTTTTTCTTTTTTTTTTTTCTAATCTAAAGTCAATGGATGGATTATTTGGGGATGTAAAGGCAGGAATCCATTAAAATACTCGTAGGAGAAAGTTAAGGACTGAGACTGAAAACAATTCCTCTTTAAGCAAAGTTTTAGATTCCTTACCATAAGAAATTTCAGAATCAGTCCACTCTGAACATTTTGTATCAGTTATACTGATTTTTTTTTTTACTATTTGAAACTTAAAATAAGTTTTCTTTACCTGTGAAATCTCCCTACACTGAAATTATTGGATCAATTACCTTATCTAAAGTTCCCACCTGAACAGAGTACAATCTTTTTTTTTAGTACCTAAGAAGTTGCCAAAAAAACACCTCCATCTCCTCTGCTCCTTCCCCACAATGTCACCTTCAGCCTGAAAGGCACCAGCCCCAAGCACCTCCAGAGCACACGTGTGTGCAGAAACATCAGTGCTATTCAGCAGAGAACTAACACCCTATTCCAAGCCTCTGAAGGTGTTTAATCAACCTGGAACAGAAATTATGTTGCTTGACAATATTTTTTTTTAAATGAGAGCATTTCAAACCTGGAGGTTGGCATGGCAGCTTTTCAGCATGAGATGGCATTTGATGCTCGATGTTCTTTTTCCTGTCACCTCAGCTGGCTTTCAAGCACACATCAAAAATAAGCCACATGCTTCTGATTCCTCAGCTAAGTGAAAGGTGGGTTTTGTTTTTCTTGCAGATTTTCCTAAGCTCATTTGAATGTTTATCCTGAAACACCTGTTTTCAGAAGATAAACTATCAAGTCCCTGGATGTCACATAAACAGGACAGGCTATGTTGAGGTATCAACTGAATGCTTGGCATGCACAATATAGGGAATACACACATTTGGTGAAGGAGAGGGTCTCTCTCCCCGTGTCCTGTCAACAGCTTCTCTTTCTCAAGTGCAAACCACACATTTCGAAATAATACTTGGCCAATTTGCTTGTTGAAGAAGAGTTTAGGATCTGTTCACGTCAACAGTAAAATTCAGCTCGTGATCATCCAGTGCAAGACTCCAAATCCCTCTCCATAATTTTCAAATATCTGCTGGCTCCTTGAGTGGGGACAAAACACTGAGAAACAGCTTTTCTCATTTTTAAAAACAAAAATGCCCCTTGCACAAAGAGAACCTTTATTTCAGCCTTATTTTTATCATCATGCAGAAAGAATCCCTCTTGGCCCAGGAGCATTTCATGAGGGCAGGAGCTGGGGTGAACTTTTTCTTGACACCTATTCTGCCTTCAACAGAGCATTTCCACATGAGACAGTGAGCAGCAAATCATAGACTCATAGGATCACTAGGATTGGGAAAGATCTCCAAGATCATTGAGTCCAACCTTTGACCTCACATCCCAAGCCCATCAAACCATATCACAAAGTGCCACGTCTACTCCTTTTCTGAACACATCCAGGGATGGTGACTCCACCACTTCCCTGGGCAGCCTCTGCCAATGCTTAGTCACTCTTTCAGTGAAGAAATTTTTCCTAATGTCCAACCTGAACCTCTCCTGGTGCAAATTGAGGCCTTTTCCCCTTGTCCTGTTGCTTGTTCCCTGGGAGAAGAGGCCGACACTCACCTCACCACAACCTCCTTTCAGGTAGTTCTGTATCTCTGATGTGACAGATGTAGCAAAGCACAAAAGTTACCTCTGGGCCAAGCTCTTCATTCCACATGCCATCCACGCTTTTCCTCCCTGACATTTTCCCATATTTATTACATTCCTGATCTGTCTGTTACAAGCTCCACTGGGGAGGATTTCCATTTCCTATACAATTTAAGATGGAATAGATAGTTTCACTGCACTAACTGCATTACGTGCTCTCCTTCAATTGTGGGCCTCTTTTCAGCTCAGCTGAAATCTATGTTTACTGATAATCAGGTGGGAAAAAAATGGATTCAAATTCAAAGCAATTTTTTGCTCAACACAGCTTCATTTTTCCCCTAAGCTGAGCTTCACCTGCAGCTTGCTTAAGGAACACATTTATATGTTCAAAGGTGCTGTGAGTCCCTTCTCTCATGGGAATTTTGGCTACAAACAGCACGTGTATATCAGGACAAAGACTCCTCCTAAATCCGTCCTGCAAGTGAATGCTGCCTTAACTGCAAGCCATGATGCAAATTTTATGGATAATTAAAATAACCATAGGTTTTCCAGGTCTCAAACAGCCAACTATCACAGTTCTCAACGTCCAGCAAGAACAGCTCCTCATAGAACCAGTCACAAGCATCAGAGTGGATGAAAATCTGGTCCCCAGAGCACATAAGCAGCAACCAAGCACTTTGGAAAAATGTGATCCCAGCTGCAGAGCCCTGGCACAGAGCACTCCTGACCATATGGAAATCAGCCTCTCTCTAAGAAGAGTAGACTTAGAAGTCATGCTGCAGAACTTTCCAGAGCAGAAATATGAATATAAAAAGTACATAATTATATCTCTCTGTTCTGAAACGAGTTCGGATCCTGGAGTTTGGACAGTGAGAATGAAATCAGTTTGACAATGAGCTATTTCCATGGTGCACTGGTGAAAAATTTCCTGCAACAAATTATATTCCAGAAAATTGACATTTTTTTACCATGTAAATGCCAAAATAACCCCATAAATACTGTAGAACCTAGCAGCATTTTGTAGCAATATAAAATTGTTTGTATACCACTCCTGTTTAACCACAATTCACTGGATAGTCTGCCTGGACACAGTGAACATGAGTTCATTATAATTATCTACACCAACAACAATTAACAACACAATGAGTGAGAGATTAAATCACTTCCCATCTGCATTCTCTTTAATGTCAGACTTGAGATCCTCAGAATGTGTTACTTGGTTTACATTCATTAATATGATATTAATTTCCTGCAGTGCCTTGGAAAAACGTACCTGGCTCCATCCTTCCATCTGCTGATCTGACATTATTATTCTATTGGAGCAATCATCCTAATTATGCTCATTTGTAGTTCCAGTAGATGCTCACAGAACAGTGAGTAGCACTCTTTGGAAAGCAGTCATCTTGCTCACATAAACCTCCCGGCTCTTCACTATTCCCAAAACCCCAGTGCTGATACCAGCTGAATGCTTGGGCATTTGGTGTCACTAATTAAACACAAAGCTCACCAATATTGTATTGGACTGATGTTACAGGAGTGAGAGCAGCCTCCCCTGCCTCTTTTCCTCACCAGTGATTGCATTTTAGAGTTCTGACAAGTGTCTTCTATAAGGTGGGCCCTTCTTGGTACCATTTCTGGCCAAGGGGGGGGGGGGGGGGGGGGGGAATTGTGTTGCTGTGTCATGTTGAGAAAATTCTCTCAGGAGGATGGTGGGTGTGCAAGGACAAGCTCAAAGCCAGAGGAGCTCTGTTCTCATTGCAGAGGATCCAATGACTGGGATGGAAAGGGCCAACAGGTCTTTCCTTTCAAACAGCTCTGCTGCTTCCTTAGGTGACACATTCCCATTGCTCTCCGCTTCCCACCGAGCTGGTGAACCCACCTGTTGTCCCATTAATGATTCTAAGGGGATCCCATGTTATTTTACATTTTTATGATCATGTCTGCTGCTCCCCTGAACTGCAATCCTGCTCTGGGGATGTTGTGTTCAGTCAAGCTGGAAGCACCAAGTTGTTAAGTGCTGCAGTTGCAATGTTGTTCATCCTTAACTGAGCAGGACTAAAAATTACTTCCCAGGGAGCTGTAAAAGGCAGTAAACATTGCACTGATGGTGTGCAAACTGGCATTGGCAAAAATCTCACTTGCAGCAGCATCACAGGAAACAAAAGTATCCCAGCTGTACTCTCTGGGAGGGTCAAATATTTCCAGGGTTGCATCTGTCTTACCATCTCCAAATGCCAAAAGTTTCCTCCAATTTTTTTTCTTATTTTCTTTTGAGGGACCAAAACCCTTAAGGCATTAATTAAACTATTAAATTTTCTTGCACTGATGCATTGTCTATGCTTTGATGTCTAAAAGAATCTTCTTTCCCCTCCACTCTTTCAAAAGAGAGACATGGGCTGGTTCCCCTGGGAAAGTGAAGAGATCATTTTTTCTGCAGAAAGTACTTTGGCAACTTTTAAAGAGGTTTTCTTTTTTTTTTTTTCTTTTTGACTAAAGTTGGCTGGAAGATTTTAGCAACAATGCCACTCATAAAGTAGATTAAACATTTAGGCAGTGGACATTACCCAGTTTTATGTGACTACTCAGTGGCTTGTCCCAGGGTTACAACTTCCATGAATAATGATCTTACTTTTTCCAGCTGTGGATTGTAGATGCTGAGTTATACCTTTCACTACAAATCACAGCATCTGTTACTCTTCTTGACTGCAAATAGACACAGATAGATGCTGAAATACCTCCCCACACAGAGATACAAATCTGTTTTTTTCAAGACAGCTCCAGGCCATCTCAGCTTTGACATCGGTTCTGTACCCCTCTGAAAAGCTTTGGAGATTTTCTTCCCCTGCAACATTTGAAAACCATTTTGCTTGGGCAATGTGCCAGGCAGAAGAGGATTTAATCACACCACAAAAAAAAAACCACTTACAACAACAGCTCTCAAAACATAAAGGATATTTCTTAATGTATAAATATTTAAAGAGAACAATAAAATAGTCGCAGATTTGGTGGGTTTTAAGACCAGAAGGATTTTCTACGTCCTTTTTCCACAGTCTCTGCTGCATATCCATGCAAAACATTGCAATTAATTAATTTAGCTCTCAAGACAAAGTCAGTGCAGCATCTATTATTAGTGAATTTGTATCTGAAAAAGAACAGCCTAGAGAATGAGTTCCTTAAGTACAGAATGAGTCCCACTCACTGAGCCAAACACCAGTTTCACTATAAGGTTTAAATATATTCTTCTTCTCCCAGGCTATTTCCATTATTGCTTTTCATTTCCTCTCTTATTTTAATACCTAATTTGTTCCAACAAGAAGTTAACCTTCTAACAATAGGAAATTTGTTTTCCTGTTTTACTGGGACTTGATTCTTTCCCTTGTTATGAGCTGGGTAATTGGTCGTACCTGTT
The DNA here is from genome assembly GCF_003945725.1 of Corapipo altera. NCBI lineage: Eukaryota > Metazoa > Chordata > Aves > Passeriformes > Pipridae > Corapipo > Corapipo altera. Next base: position 12,876,130 of record NW_020884887.1, on the reverse strand, counting down.
TATGCATTTGCTTTCCACAAGTGAAAATTGAAAAAAAAAGAAACATAGGTTCTAAATGCACGTGTTTTCAAGGCAGTGGGAGGGGAAAAAAAAAGATCAGGGGTTTTTTTTAACACCAAACCACATCCTTGAGTCCATCAATAAGAAAAAAATAATGTTCTCCCTAAAAACTGACCTGGAAAAGTTCATATCCAAAAAACTATCACTTGGGACTAGTGACTGTTTGTATACTCACAGGTATTTATAATGGTGATGCTTCATTTTCCAAACAGGTACTAGGTAAGTGATGGTTGTGCAGGAGAAAATAAAAACAGTAGTAGTAAAAGGCAATGAACATATTCTGCCTATCAGACCAAATTTCTTAAATTCCCTTCTGTCTTCTCCTCCTCAAACCCAGCTAAGTGAAACAAGGACAAGAAGTTGCATGAGTCAAAAGACATCTTTTTTAAAAATAAAAAAAACTGCCTGGAAGAAAAAAATAGAAAAAACCAGAAATTCTTGAAAATTAAATGGAAATCTAAACAAAGGCCATATAAGACCACTAAAGCCTCAAAGAGCAGCTGTTTGAACAAATAAATATGAGTCATAAAAGTATTCCCAAATACATCAGAAGCAAAATGTCTGCCAGAGAGCATGTTGAGGCCAGAGATTATGAAGGGATTAAAGGATCACTCAAGGAAGAATGAGGTAGAGCAGGATAATTAAGTGATTGATTCACAGGAGTGTCCATGGGGCTAATTAGGGAGGTTCCCACAACAATTTCTGGGTTTAATGGGAGATGAGCTACAGGCACTGTCTCCCACCAGTCAGTCCTGAGAGCAAACAAATCTGAGAGTGTGTTCAGTCTGGGACAGTTTCTAAGTGCAGAGTTTTAAGCAGAGTTTTTAAGTGCAGAGTTCTAAGTAGAGTTTTTAAGTGTAGCCCTGCTGGTGGTTTCCAAGAAATTTTCTCTTTCCAAGTCCACTGCCATCCTCCATTCTCCCAAAGTATTTTCCCTTTCTACTATTTTGCTTCTCAATATTTTCTGCTATTTCCTGTTTCTTATCACTCGTTTAAAAAAAGAGCAGTCTAATATTTTTTAACTTCCAGCACGAAGCCAGAAATACCCAGAAAATTGCCAAGGTCATTTCTCTTAAGAAGTTTAAGCTAAGCACATCCTGTGAAGTTAACAATTTATAGGTAGGAAAAAAGTTGGGACTGACTTACTGGAGCAAAAGTGACAGATCATCCCTAACAGCTACAAGCCATGGAGTCTCCAGTTTTGCCACTAATTCAGCATCATGAGAATTTAGGGATTTGAGCCTCACCTGGGTGTGATGGTCACCTACCCACAGAGCCTCTCAGCTGGGACCTGCTTCTGTATCCCAACAACTTTTAGGGAAAGGACAAGAGTTAGAAGAACAGTGACAGCAAGAAGCAGATAATTTAGAAATAAAACATGTAACACTGTAGTAAATGAACTGACGGTGTGGGTGGGATTGGAAAACAAAGACCACACCCCTTATGTCTTCAGGTGGTGGTTTGAATCCTGCCTTCAGTAATATTTTAATCAACAGGAGCTGAGATCTTTTTTACCACTTTTGTGGTTGGTGAGATCTGTTCTAAGCCTCCATTGCGAGTCTCTAATTTGATTTGTCTGGATGGAATGAATGAACTGGCTGACTTTCCTCATCACAGGGATGTTTCCTGACACACACAAGCGTGGGGTCCAATCTGAGAGCATGCAAGGCTGGAAAACAGACCTGGGAGTGGAATGGGATCTCATCAGAAATGGGAGTCCACGGTCACAGCTTTAGGAAGAGGAATTAGAGCTGTTATTCCGAGTTTCACTCCCTTTCCAGGGCAGGGACTGTAATATCAAGCCTGCTACTGCATTCCCTGCAGGCTGGTTGCTAGAAATTCAATCCCCCAAGGGTTTTGACAGACATATAAAAATGGTTGTGTTGACTGTGCTTCTAATATTGCAGTGTTAGAAATGAGTCACCTGGCTGGGAACAGCTGGTAACTGGAGACATCTGCATATGGTTGCATCCCAAGCTGACATGGGGAAGATGGATTTCTCTGGACCAGAGAGGAGAGCAATTCTCACAACCTGGCTCAGGGGTGATGACTTGTTCCGAGGGACAAATCCTGGCTGTGCTATTCATACTGGAAGTGACATCAAGCTTATTTATATGAGCAAAACAAACAGAACCCACTGGTACATGACAGAAGGATTATTTGCTTTATGACTCAGGCCCAGGGTCTGCCAACTTTGAAAGAAATTGGAGTGTACACAGATTATTTCTTTTTCTATTTGAGTAAAACACAGAGAAAGAGAGGGGAGAATTCCTCCCCTGTGGGCACTGCCAGGCTGTCATTCAATGTGTTCTCCCTCAAAACACCTTCATATTTTAATCACTACCCTAATGTCTGTTTTCCACCCTTCATGGGAATCTATAAAGAACATTATCTTTGTCCTGTATTTCTGTTTTAATTGTACTTTTGATTTTTAATTAAAATGCACCCCTCAGTTTCCCACCCAGCTGTTCTTGCAGTCTGCAGATTGGTCACTGGGAACCCTCCAATCCACACAGGATGGAAGGTTCTCCTCTCTTTCCCTTTTTCCAAGGGCAGTACAGATGAAGGGATAATCCAGTGGACTAAATCAGCTCCCAGTCTGTATTGCCCTTGCTCCAGTGGATATTGGTTGATGCTTTCTTTAAACACAAAATGAAAACTGGAAAGAGAGAGAAAGTCATGAATTGGTTCCTAATTTTGAGATTTGGAGTGGGATATATAAAAATGGCAAAGTACTTAATTGAGATTGTTTTTTCAACTTGGAATGCTCCCACTCCAGAACAATATCATGGCACAAAGACCTGCAAACACACACAGGACTCTGACTTTTACTTCTCTTTTTTCCTGAAATGACAGGAATCCATCCCTCAGAGATTTCCTACTCACCCCATTTCTACATGAGTTGTAATCACATTGACAGTATTTTCAGCAGAAACAGCCAATGTCACATTTTTCATCTTAATTTGGGAAAGAGGGCTTTATTTATTTCTTGTAGACTCCTTTCAAAGCTATCATAGCAATGCTTTTTTCTCCAATTGATACGAAAACCTTTTTGCAACGTTTTGCGAAGCTGTTTTGTTAGAACTGTAGGGTAATTGCTGAATCTCAGCAACTTAGGGTGAGGACAAACTATTCAGCTTCTACTGACAAAAAAAAAATTAATGGATAAATTGATTTTCACCCAGAAATCTTCATTGGAGTCTTTCTCCAACTGTGGCCAACCACAACTGATGTAACTTTTCTCCTTCAAAGTGGCTGTTTTGTTTCACCTTTCATACATGTAAAGAGGCAACTTGCCTAAAAAAATCATGTTCTCTAAAAAACACAGCACATGCATTTTCATTTGGATGTGCAGGAAGGTGCTATTGCATAAGATATTTAGGGCAGCAAGCAGCAGGGAGAGGCACAGCATTTATATTTTAATTAGCTCATGCCAGGAGTTTCTTCAGAGGTTACTAAATTACTATTTGTCCACCTACATTATTAAAATCTTGTGTCCTTCCACTTCAAGGACTCCTTGTACTTCCTGAGAACTGTGTTGCTGCGATTGCATATTGTTCTTAAATAATGTTCTTAAATAATCCCAAGCGATAATTTTATGAATCTGTTCCATGCCAATTGTAATAATGGAACTTTAGCAATTAAAAGATAAAAATTCTAGGAAAGCACTATTTTAAACACAAAAAAGCCCTCCAGATCTTGTCCCATTTAATAAATATTCGTGGGATGTGTGGGCTTCTTAAACACATTTTTAGCAATTGGGTTCTTTTCTTAAAATAATTTCTCAAATTGCCACGTTCCATGAAAAAAACCCATTGTTTTATCCATTTCACATCCCACTGATGATGTTAACAAAGACAAATATTTTTGCATAAATACATACCTCTGAGGGGGTTTTTTTGCTACAGCAAGAACACATTAGAATCTTGAGAAATCTCTTATTTTTGGGAGTATTTATATACTAAAGGAATGCAACCTCTTTGAAGTAAACTGGTGGTGTGGGCACTTCTGAGGTACTTCAGTGCCACAGGTTGATGTGCATTGCACAGAACCTTCCAATAAGGCAGTGGAATTGGAAAACCTTCCTGGAAATGCAGTAATTTGGCAAAGGGTTTCTAATTTCTGTTTGGTTTTTTTTCTGGTATTGATTTATTGCCATCCATTTTCCTGTGCTGGGGAGATACAACCACCATGAGACCATCCAACATTTCCTTGCTGCTTTGCTCCTGAAGGATTCATGTCCCTGCCAGTGCCAGTCTAGACCCTGCTGGCAGCTCCATGAACAAAAGGAAGGGTTCTGGTAGAGATCAATTTATTTTTCTGCAGCAAGACACTTCTCAGAAGTGACAGCCATGCAACACTGAGGCTGCTCACAATATGTAGTTTTCTACTGAAAACAAGCTGGAACATTAATGAGATATTAACGTTAACTATAGGTGTGAGCCTACAACATTCTCCCACTGGAGCAACACTCACTCAAGCAATCAGATTCACTGAACCCAAGGAATTTGCTTCATTAGGACTGAATTCAAGTCAAACCTTCCCTTTCAACTATTGTTGCAATTCTGCTACACACAGGTAAAAAGAGTTTACAAAGTTTTACCCTGTTTTTATTGCCAAAAGAGCTCCGTGGTTCGGGATTATTTTCCTGTTAGAGAGTTACTAAAGTATTGCAAAACCTGAGAATATGTTTTCTTCTTACTTTTGAATTGGAGAGCACAGAGGCAGAGAGCCCTTTAAGTTGGGAAAGCCCTCTAAGGTCATCAAGTCCAACTGTTCACACCAAGGTCTCCACTAAACCATGTCCCAAACTGCTCCATCCACAGTCTTTTAAATCCCTCCAGGGATGGTGACTCAGCCACTTCCCGGGGCAGACTGTTCCAGAGCTTGACAACCCTTTCAGTGAAGAGATTTTTCCCAATATCCAACCTAAATCTCCCCTGGTACAGTTTGAATCTGTTTTCTCTTGTCCTGTCACTTGTTACCTGGCAGAAGTGACTGATTCTCCCCTGGCTCCCCCCTCCTGTTAGGGGGTTGCAGAGCCAGAAGGTCCCCCCTGAGCCTCCTTTTCTCCAGGCTGAGCCCCCCCAGCTCCCTCAGCTGCTCCTGCTGCTCCAGCCCCTTCCCCAGCTCTGTTGCCCTTCTCTGGACTCACTCCAGCCCCGCAATGTCTTTCTTGGAGTGAGGGGCCCAAAACTGAACCCAAGTCTCAAGGTGTGGCCTCACAGTGCCCAGTACAGGGGAATAATCTCTTCCCTAGTCCTTTACAGCAAAAAGCCCCAAATCCTGAAATGGATGCTTTAACACATAATTACCTTCCTAAATTAAAAATAATGTATTCCTGGCAAGAATCCTACCCCAGGTAACTCACAACCTAGGCTTTATTACCCCAGAGTCACTGATCATGATTGTAGCTGTGCAATAGTCGTGAGTCAGAAAACAATTTCGTCTTGATAACTGAGCCACTGAAAATGAGGTTTTTAATGACTAATTTATTTTAGAAAGAGAGACAATGCTATTTATGTCATGTAAATGGCTTAGAGAAATAATTCAAATGACATTGGACATTTACAAAATCATTATTATAATGGAAATCTTGAATAACTTGTAAGAGTTCTGCAAGTTCCACTGTTATGTTTGTCGTGACTATAAATTTCATAACAATCTCTTGATTGTTTCTCTTTCCCTTTTTTCATGAAATTCATCATATATAGATGCAGTACCAAACCATTAAGATGCAATGCAATTTAAATTATTGTATAAAGAAGCAAAATTGTTTGATTTATACCTTTTATCCTTGTAACAGAATTAGATGTACTGGATTCTTAACCATTAAATCAGGTTCTAGAGCTCTCCCTCTAAAACAGATTGCTCAATTAAAAAGACTTACCTTTCTTGCAAGGAATGAAGCTCCATTTTTGGAATAATTTGAGTTTTATTCCTGTTGCAGACTTGGGATTCTAAGCAACCACAATGTACAACATAGAAACTCCAAGTAAGGATGTTTCTGCTATAACATGCAATATTCATTCCAAGCATTTATTAACTGGAGAATGACAGTGATCTGATTCTATGCATAGATGACACATCTGGCAGTCTCTACCAGTCTCTCTTACTCCCCTACCCCCTCAAACAGCAAACCAAAATTTGATCAAACACGTGAAACACACAATAACAGCCTGAACATTTTCAGCCCGAGGAAAAAGGCACAGTGGGAAATTACCTTAAATTCAGTTTCAATGTTGGCTAGTCTGGCCAATTCATTGCTTAGCTCTAGGGCAGTAAGGACAGGGTCTTCACTGGAAAGGGACAAATAAGCAGCACTGGCTAATCCTTTGTAGGCGTTCATTCTGGAGCGGGAGTGGCTAAAGGAGTCTTTCCTCTGCTTCTCGATACATTCATTGCACTTGCAAAAATAGTCGTGCGGCCTCTCGATCCTCGCGCCTTTGAGGAGCAGGATGTGAACGATCTCGTACTCCTGGCAGTGGGCAGCGAGGATGATGGGGGTGATGTCGTGGGAGAAGCGAGTCCCGTCTTCGTCGTAGGCGTAAAAATCGTCGTCTCTGAGCTCCTGCTCCAGGGGGCTGAGCGTGAGGCGCTGCCCCTGCGCGAAGGCCGGGTGGTTCAGGATGGCCTCCACGATGCGCACGTAGCCCTTGCTGATGGCCAGCAGGAGGGCATCCCCCACCCGAGCCAGGTTCTCCTTCTTGAGAAGCAGCTCCGTCACCTCCAGGTGCTCGTTGCCCACAGCCAGCTGGAGGGCGTTCTGCCCCATGTAATCGACGCAGTTGAAGTTCAAGGTTTTGGATTCCTCCAGCATTTTCCGCACCACGGGAATGTTGCCATATTCCGCGGAGTCGAGGAAACGCTCCTCCTCCGCCGTGAGGCTCGTGCCCTTCTCATTGAACATGTAGGCTGGGCCCCGGATGGCCTGTCTCCGGCCCTTCTCCCGGAGCGTGGTGTGCCTTCGGTGCATGGTTTTGGAATTGCTGTTCCTCAACCTGCAGAAAACCACAAAGGAAGGTTGGTGAAGAGAGTCATAATTTCACATTATCTGAAATAAGGGTAGAAATGTCTCCTAACGATCAGGTCTTGCTTGCTGGCTACTTAAAATCATAATATTACATAATGTGAAATAAGATTAGAAATGTCTCCTAATGATCAGGTCTTGCTTGCTCTTTATGGTCTGAACTGGCTACCTAAAATCATTTAGGATATATGTGGGTGTGCCTTCGATGCATGTGTAGGGAATTGCTGTTCCTCAACCTGCGGAAAACCACAAAGGAAGGTTGGTTAAGAGTCATAATTTCACACTATCTGAAATAAGGGTAGAAATGCCTCCTAATGATCAAACCTTGCTTACTGGCTACTTAAAATCATTAAAGATACATATGGGCGTGCCTTCAATGCATGTTTTTGGAATTGCTGTTCCTCAAGCTGTGGAAAACCACAAAGGAAGGCTGGTTATATTCTAGGAGAGTCATCATTTCACATAACCTGAACTAAGATTAGAAATGTCTCTTAATGATCAGGTCTTGCTTGTTCTTTATGCTCTGAGCTGGCTACTTAAAATCATTTAGGACACGTGAGTTTGCCTTCGATGCATGTGTTTGGAATTGCTGTTCCTCAACCTGCAGAA
>NW_020884887.1:12748604-12868421 GCF_003945725.1 Corapipo altera | reverse complement strand
TGCCTTCGATGCATGTGTTTGGAATTGCTGTTCCTCAACCTGCAGAAAACCACAAAGGAAGGTTGGTTAAGAGAGTCATAATTTCACGTTATCTGAAAAAAAGGGTAGAAATGCCTCCTAATGATCAAGTCTTGCTTGCTGGCTACTTAAAATCATTTAGGATACATGTGGGTGTGCCTTTGATGCATGTGTTTGGAATTGCTGTTCCTCAACCTGCAGAAAACCACAAAGGAAAGCCGGTTATATTCTAGGAGAGTCATAATTTTACGTAATTTGAACTAAGATTAGAAATGCCTCCTAATGATCAGGTCTTGCTTGCTCTTTATGGTCTGAGCTGGCTACTTAAAATCATTTAGGATATATGTGGGTGTGCCTTCGATGCATGTGTTTGGAATTGCTGTTCCTCAACCTGTGGAAAACCACAAAGGAAGGTTGGTTATATTCTAAGAGAGTCATAATATCACATGACCTGAAATAATGTCTCGTTATGTTCAGGTCTTCCTTGCTTTTTATGGTCTGAGCCAGCTACTTAAAATCATTTAGGGTACATGTGAAATAAAGTTTAGTTTCTCAAAAACAGATGAGTTCTCTCCTGACTTGTACTTCTAGATTTTGACAAGGATTCTCAGCACATTCTTAACCTGAGAAACAGAAAAAAAAATGTATGAACACATTATTTTCCATTTTTACTGTTTAGAACTTCATTATGTGGTATTTAGGAATAATATACACAACATAATATTTCACTGAATTACTCTTCTTGAGTTTTGTCCTTGAGGACATGAGACCTAAAGAAAGTTAGCAGGACTCTCCTGTCTACAGACCTTGGATCAGGCCAATAAATTACGCTCCATAAAGTTAAAGAGCAGGTTTCTAATTTAAAACCCATCATAACAAGGATAAATATATTGCATATCCTTCTGAGATTCAGCTGGTACAAGCAAACCACCTATTCATTCCCTGCTTTTTTTCATGCTACATAATACTATTTTTCTGTTATCTGATCTAGAGCAGTTCAATGAATAATAATTTCTCACTGAAATATAGTTGGCAGCTACTCCAAATACAGGTACCCAAATCCAGGGCAGAGTCTTGAAAAACACAGGAATAACTTCTGACTTAGTGTCACATCACTCCCCAGTAAACGTCTTTCAGAGAGCTGCTGCAGAAAGACAAAACACAGGTCTCTGAGCACAAACAGAGGGCAGGACTGGAAGGGTCATTGGTTTCCCCATTGCTTATGTGGCTGAAATGCCTTCACTTGAATTTGATGGGATGAAGACAAGCTATTCTTACTCCACCATCTCTGCAACCCCCAAAGAAAGCTGTGCTATGTGCAGTTGGGTTCAAGAGTGGGTAAACACACTATTTTATAAAAAACAGCTGAAATGCTAAATCTATCTGTGCCTTTAAAACAGTCACACTTTGCATTCGACGCTGTCTCATTGTTGTGCTTCTTTTTTTAAAAATTTCATTGCAGCAGCATCTCAACAAAGTCACAGTCCCTCTTTTAGAGTCCAAGTACGAGGAGTCAATCACCATCCTAAGGCCACAGAATGTGGAGCCTGAGTAAAAAGCATAAGAACAACACCTCTTTCATGAAAAGCATTTGAACTCAGCCCAATAGCAAGTCCTAAATCACTTGAGGAAAATCTTCAGGAGCCTCTGTGGTGCTGTGGACAGATGTAACACATAAGCAGGTGTTAATGCTCAATGGGTGGCAAAGGTTCCTCCTTCCACACTCCATCTGTTCTCCAAGTCAGTTTTGACCTTCAGCCAGTGAAAAGTTCATGTGTTACTCTGAAAAAATGCCACTGAAGTTGGAAAGGGCTGCAGTGAACGAGGAGAGGGAACAATGCCAGGAGACAAAGTGGAACAGATACATTGCCTTCAGTAACAGGTAAGAAGAGAGTAAAGGAATCAGAAGGAACCTTGTAAAACAAAGGAGGTATCAGAAACCCAAAATACCTAAAGTGCCAGGACACAGAAGTTCTCAGTGTAGCTGTTCTTGTGGAACTAACATGTACATGTGCATCTATCATTTTAATTCATCACTTTTTCACTGATCTGGAACAGAAGGCCAGTACTGAAGAGTTTCAAACAAATTTTACAGTGAATTTTTGGAAGTTACATTAAAATTTAAACCAATCCTAAGAAATCAATTCTGTAACTATACAAAGTTGAAAGAGAGGTTCATAATTAAGAATCTCTCCCCCTCAGCTTTGATGCATCAGCATAACAACGTACTAAAAGCTAGAAGGAACTGAACATATCATCCCAGGCTCCACTGAGAGATAAAATGCTACATGAATCTTAAAACTAATTCCTTCCAACATAGTTTGAAGTTGAAGAAGTAGACAGAGAGGAGGGACACGAGAATAATGCAGGAGACATGTTAAATGAATGAATTCCCTAGACTGCATGGCATTTACTGCAAGAGAAAACAATAACAGCTAAAAAATATACCATTAACATATCTGACAGGGAGGCAGAGGTCTCCAAAGCAGAAAAATGCCTGGGGTAGAACTGGGGCCCCTTTGAAGTCAATATTACAAATTTCATTGATTTCAGTGGTGTCCAAATTTTGGAAACATATATGCATGCACACACACACACACACACACACACACACACACACAGACCCCTTGTCCCCAGCATTAGCTTTCAACTCAGCAGCAGTTCCAGTGAGGCCAGGAGGACTAACATGGTTAAAATAAAATATTTAACCATATGCACGAGTGCTTCTCTAAGCTGAAGTTCGTGTCCTGAGCTATTCAAGGGAGAATTTAAGTTTTAAACCTGCACTCAAGTCTTACAGAGTTCAAGTAAGGACTACACATCCAAATAAACACTTGTGAACTGCACCTTCGTTGAGTGAGGACTGGCAGTACCAGAAACCACATTACACTTTTACAGTCTTGGGATTTCCTGGATGTTAAATTAAATCTCTTAAAATATTAAGCAAAACAATGAGCTGGTGATGGCTTAAGGAATTGTTACTGGGATCAAGTAGAAACTATTCCACTCTGGTGGTTGCTCAGTGGTGACCCAGGGGTGCAGCAGGATTGCAAGTGCCTAAATATTTTAGGAGAGTTAACTGCAACAGCTGCCTCAAGCTGGCACTTTTCTGATGTTAAAAAAACATATAGGATAAGATATTTGGCAACCATTTATTTGTTGTTGTATTTAAAGGTCAGTACTGGAAGTAACTTAGAAATATCTATACTTTTCAACAGTGAGGAATCTACCTGTATTTTGCCTGATGTCCAAGTACAGCTCTTGATACTTTACTCTTTTTTTCTTAGAAAACCTTTTCTCTTCTGGTATGTCATTATAAAGGACAACCCAGATAGATGGGACAGATAACCTTATAATCATATAAACATAAACCCACATAAAATACTCCCATTGACCTAGTTTTAAGATTTTTACCTGAGAAAATAGGTCAAAGTTTGGCCTAGAGCTAATTCACACCTGTTTGTTGTATTTGTAATAACATGCCAAAGGAAAAAAAAGGACCTTCATTTCACTTTCTTCAATTCAGAGAGAACACTGGTTTCATAGACAATTTCTAACAACAGAAATTGCACCAGGAAAAGAGAAAACAGGAAAAACCCTCCAAAAAGAGAACTATTATCCAACCTTTATCTTGCAATAAATGTTCTGCAGGGATGTCCCCACAGCACAGAGCTGTTCTCCCTGCCTGCACAGAAGGGCAAGAGCACCATCATTCACAGGGTTTCACCTCAGATAAATTATGACCCCCCAGTCCTGCTCGTCAGCAGAGATCAATATCTCAGCTATCACACTTTATCATCTTTATAGAGAAGAGATGAATAAAAAATGATACTTTTAACTTGGAATAATTTAATGAGAAATGCTCAGCTATCAAACCCTGGTCCGAAGAAAAGTAATAATTCTCCTTGACCCGAGCACTGAATCATGATAAAAGAAGTAGAAGTGCAAAGAGTAATGTGTGTAGTAGCTGAAGATCTTGGAAAATGTCACGACTCTACTCAGCACCTTGTTCCACTCTGCTTTTCAGTTATGTGCAAACAGGTTTAGAACTAATCTTACTTACTGAGTGTGTGTAATGTACTCTCTTAAAAAAGTAATTGTAACTTGATTGCATTTATCTCACCATTTTTATTTAAAGGTGCTTTGCCTTGAATTGACTGTGGATTTGCATATTTTATTGAGACAGCTTATGATCAAACTCATCAGGCACTGCAGTTAAACACTGTGTTTTTCTAGGAAAGCATGCCAAGCATGCAGTGTTGTTGGAGAGAAAATGGTCTGGGGAAAGAAAATTAAGGAACTCTGGGCCTGAGTACTGCTTTCCAGAGCTGAGGGAGCCACAGGATGTCTGGACTCCTGTGGGGAGTGGAGAAGAATAGCAATTTCTGAAAGGTGATTTAGCTCTTAACAAATCTTCCTCTGGGAGCATCTCAGTTTCTAATTAAAGTGACTAAGAGCAGGTCCTGGCAATTTGCTCTGACAGTGCTCGGTGCTGAGACTTCTGAGAAGGGAACAGGAGGTTTGTTCTGAATATCGCGTCATTGAAAACACTCCAGAGCTGAAAGTCTCCTTCTTTTTTGCAGCCACACTCTCTTAACTGGTCTGAGTGACATGTAGGACACAGCAGACATAGGGTGGAAGTTGGGCTGCTTCATATTGAACTTAACCCACAAATGTCCTTTCTCCTTGACTTTCCTTTCCACAGTGCTCCAGACTGTCCCAAGACCCTATGAAGGGAAAGAGCAACCACCTGGAGCTAAGGCTTGGAGAGAATATTCAAAGGCCCAAGTGCCTTAAGAGCCTGAATTGGAGTTTTTATACATGGTTTAGAACCAGAATTTTAAAAGTGTGTAGAACAGGCTGAATAGTATCTGCTTGAGTTTTTAAAACATCTGAAGTCTAAAAGGGTGTTGAAACCAATGGGTGTTAGGAGCTGCAGTAATCCTGGAATTCTCAGGTGATGACAACCTTTCCTTGTCTTAAAGCCTAAGAATTGAGGAGAGCAATCACAGAGGCAGCTTCAGAAACTTGTGCTCTCTGACTACACTTTGGGTTTGCTTTCACTAAGTGGAGAGAGTTTGGCAGGAGTCTCCCTTGTGCCCTTTCAATGGCCCTCCTTTGTCCAGAAACTACAGAAGAAACTTAGGATATGTAACCATTACTGTGCTCTATAAGCAACCATCAGAGGAGGCTTTGATGAGACATTGACTCTGTCTTGCTGAAAAGGAAATTTAAGTTTCTGAAAGCCATTTTGGAAGCACAGCTCTTGGCTCCTGCAGAGTCTCAGAAACTGTCAGGTTGACACTTTACTTATTATTTTTCTTTCTCCTCACATCAATACTTCTAAAAAGAATCAGGGCACATAAAGGCTGCAAGACTCCCTGAGGGCTCTTTGGAACTGACACAGCTCTTACACATCAAATGGTCCATTTTTCTCTGTTAACCCTTGCTTCCAGACAGAAAACCTAGTCAGAAGGAAGGAAATTGGGTTCTACAAGCAAACAGAAATTGATATAGAGATGAATCAATTTAAAGGAGTAATTTGAACTGTTTAGAGTGAAAATAGCAGGATGTTTCATCTTTCAGTTAAAGAAATTGCAACATGTTTTGAGGTAAACTCCAGACTTCAGGTAAAGAGCACAGACTGAACACAATTGCATCTGTTGATTATCCTATATGCAATAGGCTACTCTGCCATTCCAAATGCTGCACAGGCATGTATTACCAGAGCCCTCTGATACCCTCTTTTTCTCCGATACCTTTAACAGTTTTCTAAGTCTTACTTTAAGTCAAACTGTTATCCTTTAACACAAAATTTTTAACATATTGCTGACTTACTATATATACAGACTCAGTAGCATTTAGGGTGGTTGTCCTGATTAACAGCAGCTTATTCTGAAGTTTTCTGTGCTTTGAAATTCTTAACTGCTACTTCGTTTATTCTTATAATGTGCAAATCATCTATTTAATACTGTCAGCAACAGGGTCATTCTCCTACACGAAGAGTTGTGTACACATCTAGGAACAATTAATAGAATTCTTTAGCCCCATTCAGATATTCATTCACTTGCAGAGTAGTCCTACAAACCAGCTGCAGGAAGTAATATCCCCTCCCCACCATTCCCACGGCTCACATAGATCAAAGAAAATGATATGTCAAGGTCAAAATTTGAAAAGAGGTCTCTCTCCTTGTGGAAGTACAGGAGCATTCAGCAAAACCACACCTTTTCAAACCCCTTTAAGAAATGGCAGCGTGAGAAACATCCAGGAAGACAAAACAGGCCTCTCATGTCATCAGAGGATGCCAATCAGTGATACACACCAACACTGTCTGTCATGAAGCATAAAGTCTGAGGCCAACAGCCTAGAAACATTGAGGGCAGACCACCAGCATCTGCATTTTCACATCCTCCCTGGTGTCTGTTAGAAAGGAGGTAGCTCTGCCTTGTCGTTTGAAAAAAGGAAATGGAATTTGGCTTTCTCCCAGCTACCTTTCAGAAAAAGAAACCCACTGCCTTTCAGTGGTCTCACCCTTCCTCTTCTTATAAACCAAGCATCAGCATTTTATTTCTCATCCCAAAGCAATGTCATGCACTAATGCAAGACTTTTATAGCAGAAGGGACTGAAAAATAACCACCTTTGTTCTTGTATTCAAATTCTTATGTTATAATATATGTAGTGTTTTGGTTTTTTCCTTGCTTGTTTCCTCTTAATACATGACTGTGAATTTGCCTGATTATTACAAACGTGTCACAGAACACATGACATAGATGTATCAAAATTATGGCTATTTTTACATTCTCTGTCATTGTTCATTCATTATTATGTTTGACCATGAAACAAACTGTCAGGATGTGAACGAGTTCTACTTTTTTTTTTTTCATCTGGCTTTGGAAACTGGGAACAATTCACTCTCACTGTTGAACCACTTTGAAACTCAGGCTTGGATCATATTGAGAACACAACAGAGAAATACCTGTTCATTCATAAATTTTTACTAGTGATGAGAGCAAGGAAAAATATCTCTAACTGTTCAAGCAGGGGGCAGTGTAATGCTGATTTTCAACAAGCAGTTCTACTAAAAAGAGAGAGAAAAGCTCTGAAAAGAACTAGTTATCTCGGTTCTGGCTGTATTTCATTTTCCCTATTGATGTACTCTTTTCAGCGCTCACTTCTCATGGTTATCTCAAGACAAGAAATAACGTGGAGAGAAAGACTCCTGACAACTGTTAGACCCAACAAGCTGCAACAGGCGTGGTACAGTGCCCCATATTTACACCTTTCATTTTTCCTCATTTACGGAAAAGCAAACCCTTCAAAATTTCACCCAGCTACTAAAGGAGACAACAACGTGGCTCCAAACCATGTGGTTGTTGAGAAACCACAAGCCCTCCACGTTACACCGAGCCCGAGCACGTTTGTGCACATTCCAAGGGTGAAAAGCCAACACGACCTCACACGCAGCCACCGGCATCGCTCGCACCACGCTCAGGCTTGGGGGGCACCGAGACATCTCTAACCCCCACAAAACTTCCCTGTGACGGGCATTGGAGCCAGGGCACTTCTCGGAGGAGATGCTCGCAGGGGCAGCACTTACATGTGCTCGTCGGGCCGGCTCCGGTCAGTGCGGGGGAGCGGTGCGGGCGCGGCCGCCCATGGCCCGCGGTGCTGGGGGACCACTCAACCACCTCTGTCCGGGTGATGAACCTCCTCTGTCCGCGGTGCTGGGGGACCACCCAACCTCCTCTGTCCGCGGTGCTGGGGAACCACTCAACCACCTCTGTCCGGGTGCTGTCCCTCCGCTGTCCGCGGTGCTGACCCTCCGCTGTCCGCGGTGCTGAACCTCCGCTGTCCGCGGTGCTGAACCTCCGCTGTCCGCGGTGCTGAACCTCCGCTGTCCGCGGTGCTGAACCTCCGCTGTCCGCGGTGCTGAGCCCGCTCAGCGGGGCCGGACCGGGTGGGCACTGCCCGCGGTGCCGCAGCCGCCGCCGGAGCGCTCCAGGTGGTGCCTCATCCTTGTTCCCTCTGCCCGGGCACAGCTCCCCGGGAGCGCCCGGGATCCGCTCGCTGGAGGAAGAGCCGGCTGCGAGTCTGGCATGTGAGTTGCGTTGTCCTGCCCGTCTTCCCTCCCCCTCTTCCCACGCCGTTGTCCTCCTGTTGGCGTGGATTCGATGTGGTTTCAGCCGGAGCTGGAGGAGTGCCCTGAGCCCTCCCAGGGGCTGCCCCGGAGCAGGCGTGGCAGGAGAGCCTTCCCGGGGAGGGCAGGGCTGCCTCAGGCTGCCCCGAGGGCGGGGGGTCCGCTGGGGGCTCCCCCCCTCACACACCCCACTCCTGCCTCATCTGGCTGTGCCCCCCTCCGCTGGGAGTGCTCAGAGCTGCTTCTCCCCATCTGCCGTGCCCAGGTTCATTTTATTCCTTACCTAGGAGATCTTGTCTCCTAGGAGGTGGCAGAGAAGGGGTGTGTGCGTCTGCGTGTGCCAGGAGTGGAGGGAGAGGGAGAACGAAGCCAACATGCAAAATAATCAGTCAATGCAATCAATCCCCTCCCTCGCATGATAGAGGAGAGGTGCCAGAGGAAAAACTTCAAACTGCATCCAGGAGCAACGGTGCACCATCCTGCACTCTATTCCACGTGGAAAGAGCAGGTGTTCTTCCCAGCACCACTGCCCAGGATGCTCCCACTGCCTCCCACACAGCTGCATTCCCACAGGGCTCTCCAAGCCCATGACCTTCCCTGTCCTTCCCCATCCGTGCAGCTCCCCTGCCCCCTGCTCTGCCTTAGCTGGATGCAGATTCCTCCCCTCATCACACACCCCAGTGCAGTTACCAAACAATGCCATCCTGCCTCACCTGTCATGTGTCTGGGAGTTTAATCCTGGAGGAAACTCTCTGCTTGGAGACGTGCCTGTGGCAGGCAGTGCAGGGCTCTCTGAACAGCACACACAGGAAGATGGTAGGATGTTGATTTGCCCCAAGTTCTCCTTCTCCCACCCTCTCACAGCACTGGCTGAACTGAGAGCACTGATTAAGAGGAGTTTTTCCCCATTTTTTCAGTCTCAATCTGTGAGGATGAGATCCTCTCAATCAGCTGAGGGTGTTATTTCATGGAAACACCTCAGGGCACTGACCATTTAGCAAGGACCACTGAGAGCTTGCTGTGGCTGCTGTAGTGGCACTGTAAAAGCATCCCACATCACACCTTTCAGAAACCTTTAAAGACAGCTGATGAAGAACTTTCATCCCACATCCTTGAACAATTAAGTTACTTTCAGCAGCCTGAGCTGTGGTCACAATTGTGAGGAGGGTAAGTCTTTTCCTACAAAGAGATTTTGTCCTAAATAGGGGGGAGACTGTATTAACCTCTAACTATCATGGGCAGCACCCACACCTGCAGCATTCACTGCACTCTGTTTTGACTCTGTCCTCTAAAATGCACTGATTCCTTTGTTCTTGTCCCCATTTAGAGCTTCTTGGAGCTCACTGAGAAATTCCTAAGGGCCCATCTCTGTAAACACATGAGAAGGATGTGGCTGTTACCAGGCTCAGGGGAGAACAGCATTCTGTGGGGAGAGACAACCTGTGATGATTAAAAAAAAAAAAAAAAAAAAAGAAAGGAAAGGAAAAAAAGAAAGAGACTCCACAGCTACATACTTACTAATGCTGTTGAGATAAACTTGAAATGATAAGTTGCTGCAAAAACACAAATCTCTGCTTTAGGTACCTGACACAGCTTGGGGTAGAAGCAACTTGGACAATTCTTTCTCTAAGCAAAAAAAAAAAATAACCTTCATAGTATCTTGGTATTTGTCTGTGTGCTGGTTTTGCCTGGGGTAGAGTCAATTTTCTTTGGAGTATGAAATATGAGTGTTTTGGATTTGGAAACTGTGGATAACTCAGGGATGTTTTTGTTGCCATGGAGCACTTACAGAGTCCAAGCTTTTTCTGCTTCTCACCCCACCCCACCAGTGAGGAGGTTGGGGGGGTATGAGGAGTTTGGAGGGGGTACAACCAGGACAGGTGACCCCAGCTGACCCAAGGGACACTCCATACCCTGTGACATCATTCTCAGCAGATAAAGCTGGGGGGTGGAAAAGGGGAGATGTTCAGAGTGATGACACTTTTCTTCCAAAGCCACCATTACATGTGATGGGCTCTGCTTTCCTGGTGGAGCACCTACCTGTCCATGGGGTGGGGTGAAAGAATTCCCTTTTTTTGGGATGCTTGTATGTGTGGCTCTTGCTTATTAAATTGTCTTTATATCCAGCCATGAGTTTTCTTACTTTTATCCCTCCAATTCTCTCCCCCATCCCATTGGAGGGGAGTGAGGGAGTGGCTGTGTGGGATGAGTTTTTACCCAGGGTCAAACTGTGGCTGTCTCCCTCTTTCCCCTTCAGGGTTCTTTTTTCTGTCATTGACTTATCTGTCACCATGACAAACTACTGAAGAATCAAATGTGTTTGCAGAATCTTGCATTAAAAGTATTCATTTATATTTACATTTTAAGGCTTGGGAATAATTGCAAAAGATTCACCTATTAATTTTTTTTAATAGATGGGAAATAGAAATTAGACAAAACCAGCCTTTAAAAACTTATCTTATTCAATACAGAGTTTTGCCAGGTTATCTGAAAAATATTCATTTTAGGATTGAGCATGGGATTGATTTGACTAAACATATATCATCTTTCTCCCTCATATATCCTGAAAAATATTCAAGTATGGGATCAATGTACTGCTCCACGTGTTTGTAAAGCTGCAATTATGTCTCATCCTTTCTAGGTGTAACTTCACTGGAAAATATTCACCACTTATATTTTCATGCACATTTTTTTCCCTCCAATAAAGAAAAAAAGGCAAAACCCCCAAAACTCAAGGCCCAGCAATGCCCAGCACTCAGATATCAGGAGGATCTTCTCAATAATCTTAATAATCAGCATTTTACCCACTCCATAAATCTGCAGCTGATAAAAGACTGACAGCACTCCCAGTTGCAATTAATTATGCCAGATTAACATATGGGAAGCAAAAAAAAAAGTGGGAAGGGAAAAAGAGGACTAAGGAAGTCTATAGTCTGTTATTATCAATGCCCATGAAAAGTATTCAAAATATTGTTGTAGGTTTCTGGTCATACATCTCAGAATTAGTGGAAACCCACAACTTCAGAACCAAGAAATCCTACACTTGGTTTTCTTAAAAGATTTTTAGCAGAAGGTTCTGAACTTCTGAACTCCTGTGAGTTGCTTTTCATCTTGATTAACTTTGCATTTTGCTATTGCAACAGTTTCATGTGAAAAGCGTTTGCTGAGAAATCTATTTCTAATATTACACAGAACAAAAGCCTTGTTGAATAAAAAATTATAGAAAACTTGTGGTTTTTTTCCTGCCAATCATCAGCTATTTGCACTGGTGTAAAGTGTACCAAAAATGGTCTTGCCTTGCTGGGGGCAAGAACGATTCTTGTGTGAAAGAATCAAGTTGTAATGGCTTAAACTCACCTGCATCTTTAAATTAAACAAACCACAGAGTAACTGTTGCCTCCTACCAAAACCAAGCAGGGATGTATTTCTCTACAGGAGTGAAAATACAGAAACAATTAAGGAATTTTAGAAGAAAATTGTATAATTCTGTCATGACATGCAGTGAGTGAAATATTGAGACTTCAGATTTCTCTCAAGGTTTGTAACTTCGAAAGCTTTTCAGTCCTTATTGAGCTCAGTGTTCTTTACCCTCAATTATTGTATTCTCAGACACAGTGCAGGTGGAGAATTGCTAGAGAATACCTTGACATATTCATGTTAGGTAAAGGCCTATTTTTGTTTGTTCAGGTCTGATGTTTCAGGCAGTTCTACCTGTGCCACCACAAAAAGACTGAAGAAAGATATTTTTTTTTGGGGGGGGGGGGGGAAAAAAAAAAAACGGAAAAAAAAAAACTCAGAAATCATGGTATTAAACTTCTAATTGATTTTAGGAGTAGTTAATTGTCTCTCTTATCTCAATCATTTCCACCCTTTTGTTGCTGTCACAACCAGACTGAATGAGAAGACAAGTGGAAGATCAATTATTTGTTGGAAGAATTTTTGCTTCTATTAATAAATATTTTGCCATCACAAAAACTTTTTGCCCAGGGACTGTTTCATTTACTCACCGATAAACTTGGCTTGATCCTTCCTTCAAACACACACTTGTGTTAAGCACCAACTTTTCCAACCAACCATTTCAGCTAAAACACAAAAAATAAAGAAAAAAAGAATTAATAGTACAAGAAAGCTTGGTAGGGTTCCACCTTTTTGGCCTTTTTTTTTTGCACTGCCCCTGTTCCCCAGACCTGAAACAACAACCAAAGGATCAGGAGGGAAGCAGCAGAGCCAACGGAAAAGGGTGGGGAAGGAGGAAGGGCTCAACCTGGTTGGGATTTATAACTCATTAAAGACATGGGCAACCAAAACCATATTTAATTTCCTCCCAAAGCCACACAGAAACAGCTGTACCGACATCCTAATTCCTAATACCCCACTGGACATCAGCACATAGGTCCATCTGGCATCATCTTTAAAAATTCAAGAAGATAATTACGACATATATAATATGTATTCCTAATTATTTCTGGGATAGGACCCACCTGAACCAGCTTTGACCCAGGGATGAAAGGCAAAATGTTGCTTTGCATCTTTGTATTACTTCTCCCATCTCATGAATTTTCCATTCTCCAGAGCTGTTGGCTGGGATGACTGGCAGCTTCCAAGGGTATCTATGAATAGTAACCCTTTTGGCTGTACTATCTCATATCCTTCCCTATAAAAAAAGTGAAATAAATGCCAAAGTGTCCTCACATTAGAAAACATAATAAGTAGAATACATTTTTATTACTCACTCTCTGTCTACCTCTCAACCTTTATATTTAAGACACTTTTATTGACTTCAGTGCCTTTTTTTGCGCTTTAAACATCTTCTTTTCCTGACCTAATTACTTCAGGGTAACTTTACTAAGACCAGCAGCAACCTACCCCCAAAAAAGGAAAATCTGATCATAAAAAAGTGATATCCCCTCAGGTGAGAGAAGCAGCAGGGGAACAGAAGTGACAGGTTGATTTAAGATACTAACAGCAGTAGGATTGGTCTGACAAGTGCTTATTTCCCTTAACCCATTTTATTTCAAGAACAATTTATATGATAATCAGATCTGGTACAATTTTTTCTCATGAAAAGTACATGATCCTTACATGTAAAAAAAAAAATAAATAGAAGTCTTCTGTTAATAAATTGGATGGTTGACACTTGAAGCAGAAGAAACTCTGGAATACAAATAAACTTTTCTGATTTCTTATAGAACCTCATTTCCATCATAAAGAATACAGAAAAAAAAATTAGTTACAGGTTGAAAAGCTGAAGAAGTTTAAACCACAAAGACAGAAATTCCGTTCCTTTCTTTTTATAAACGTAACCTGTGCCCTTCCTTATATTAAAGACTCCTTTTCTCCTTGAAGTTCTGAGTAGGTTTTGCGGAGGTCAGATCAAAGACAGAGATATTTCTATAATGTCTTGGTAGATGTGGCTGAAGGGACTGTTATATCTGTGGGTTTTGGTGCTTCTTTAACCAGCAGTGACTGTTCTTTATTCTCTGTGTGAGATGTTACTGGCTGGATCTCCTTTGCTGTTTCTAGAAGTGCATGTGCAGGTGTTTGAGGCTTTGCTGCTGTTTCCCACAAACAGTGGGATGCTGAACCTCTGCAAACCTCAGACGTTGCTCTTCCTTTAAAAGAGGAAAGTTTCAAGCAGCCTTTCTCTCCTCTGCATTTTCACTGCTCCTTCACAAACTTCACCAGAGCTTCCCAGAGCCTTCCCGCTTTCATTTATCCCATTTCTCTCTTCTAAGTGTTTCATTATTTTTACTCATCTTTTCTGCATTTAATCCATTGCTTCTTTTCTCCAGAGGATACAGGTTAGGGATGAGTTGCCAGATGGCCAATCTTACACTTGAGCATATATTCATTTACCCTTAAACTCTTCCCATTTCCCTTCTGAATCCTTTCCCTCTACTGTCTTTTGTGATCAGGTTTTATGCAACATTTCCCAAATACCTTTGGTTCCAGACCCCATGGCTCTTTTTCCCCATGATACCATCACTTTCTGAATCCCACCCTAATTGCATTTAGATGTCAGAGCATGTCTGGGACTCTCATAATGTTTCTTAATATTTCTACTGATATTCTGAATTACTTATATTTCAATTAAACATTACTCCCCCCAGAAGTATCCTATAACAGAACAAATCTGGAAGGATTTAATCAAGTTTTTCTGGAGGAAGGAAGGTGCAGTAACAGAGGAGGAATGGGAGAATATCTATCACCAATATTAAAAAAATAATCAAGAAAAAGGAATATTTATTCTGTGTCTATGTAGAGCTAATTATGTGTTTCATTAATTTCTTTCTCAGACCTTCTCAGGCTTTTTTTATAGCATTCAGTTCATTTCTTTTTGTTCCTCTGTTCACAGTATTGTAAATTGGCAGAATTTCAAGGAAAAAGGATTTTATTCTAATTGCCTAGTGGAGAACATTTACATCTGTTAATGCCAAGTCTTCCTCTGCTCTGAAATGAAATAACTACCTAAGGGAAAAGAAAACCACAAGGTACAAAATTGAGCACAATTTTGTGATTACTAGAGAGAATTCACAGTAATCATGTGATTTTCCCATACTTTTATTACTTTACAAGTATTCCCATGGACAAAAGTATTGATAAGGCTCTTCCCTAAAATGCTGTCCATGCAGAAAAATCAACATAAGACTCATTGCTAATTCATTTTCATGGGAATCAATGCACATGGACACCTGAAATAAGAGTCCCAAGAAAAGAAGAATATGGGGTTTTTTTGTTTGGAATGAAATATCTCCATGTAATGAATATTTGAGAGGGTGGGAAAGCCAAAACATAAAACTAACTATTCCATGTAAGAATGAGAACATAATGGGAAATTCTCTTTTTAGAAATTAGGGGTTTTCTTTGCAAAAGAAAAGTAGAGAATTACAAAATCTCAACATTTTTTTACATTACATTAATTATAGGTCAAGGAGACATTTTTCCTTTTTCATAGTAAGATATTTTATACCTACTTTCACTATCTGTTTTTAGAGTACAATCTGTAAACTTGTCATCATTTTAAAGAGGGAAAATGCAAAATATTGGTGTTACAATACATTTTTAAAACAAGTGTTTAAGCACAGATCACAGAAATGGCCACTCAGTGGAAAACGTTATGTTAACACTGAGCTTTCAGTTCTGGTTGAAATGTTAAGCACAAAAACATTTTTCACTTTTCACTCCCCAGAAATATTCACTGTTCCTGGCCCTTTTAAAACACTTTCATTTTGATACCTCTTAGGGAATGAACACAAACTCTACCAATGATGAAGGTCCAAACCCTCAGCTGGGCCACGTTTATCCTGCAGGAATCCAAAATAATTGCATTAATAATATTATCAGGCATAATATCAAAGCTGGTTTTCTCCTCACCCACTTTTCCTCAGGGATAATTTAGAGCAGTTTAGTCCCAGAGGGACCTTCACCAAGGCCTTATGACCAGTGTGGTCCTGATGAGCCCCTTGGGCAGGGCCAAGGTCCCAAGAGCTCACAATTCCTCTCTCCCACGGGAGAAATAGGAAAAAAATTTCAGGATAGCTTTTCAATTTCGTCAAGCATTTGAAGGAGCCAAGAAACAGAACCAGGGTTAATTGTGTTTGTGTCAGAGATGATTTTCCACCTAAATGTTTGTGCACTGGGAATGATTCATAATATAGGACAGATGATGATCTGCTTCATTCAGCCCTAAGTAACACCCCAAATGCTTCGAAATGAAAAGCCCAGCCTTTGAAATCAGGTTTTTTGTTACATTTTCACTTCAGTCTTTGCAAACACAGAGGGTTCAGACTGCACTGGGGTGCTTTTAGCATCGGTGTTGTGAACTTTTGTAGTCAGCAGCCTGCCTGTCCTAAAGCATCCTGTTCCTTGGCCTGGGCCTGAAAGTCAGCACCTGAAAACACTACTCTGATTCTGCCTTGGTTTGGGCCTTTCTTCCTCTCTGATCATTTTTGCAAACAGTGTTATCACCAACCCAAGCCTGTTTAAAGCCCATCCCTTCACGGATCCGATGTGATGCCAGTGCTCTGGGACTTATCAGCTGAAGCAAGCTGGTTGAAGGGGAACTTCCCAGCAGTACTTAAAATTAATCTCAAAAAAAAAAATATATATATATACATAAAATATCAGAAGGAGCCACTTAAGATATTTCAAAACCAGAAAAGTTGCTGGAAACTTTTCCAGGACTGTCAGTAACCCGTCACAAGCAGTTGCTCTTGGAAGTAGCACGGTAGGATCAGCAGTATTTGAGAGCAAGGCTGTTCTTTGGCTTTGAGACAGTGACAAAGATGAAGGATTGGCTCATGCACACATCAATCTCTCCATCTGAAGGAAACAAGTCCTGAAATAACTGATAATTTCCCACAGGAGAATAAAGTCCCTCTCAGCAGCCTCCGGAGTCAGCAGGAGGAGGTGAAAAGATCCAGGTCGTGGGGAGGCACCACTGAAAGCTGATGGCTGAAAGGTTTATTAATTGTACCAAATTTAGCCTGGAGAAATCCCATGCATTTTCCAAAGTGTTTGACATAATGTATCTATTTCTTGATTGACCAAAAGAGAACGTTGACAAAGATGACCATTCTCAAATCCACCAGTAAATTCCTTGTCCACAGGATGTAAAATGAAATAACGGGCTCCAGGCACTGTACTTAACAAATTTGTTCCTTCTGTCTTTGATCTTCCAGCCCAAACACTTTAACAATTTTTCTTTCCTTATAATAAAATCCACAAAAGAAAGACTATTCCATATAACATTGGATTGTGTTCATCATGCAGATGGTTTATGGATAACCATGGTATTCTGCATTTTCAGCACAGAAGAAAAGATGAAGAAAAAATAGTCTGAAACAACCAAATATCTGTGTGTGTGTTACTTAGTTCCTTTTAGCAAACTCTGTGCTAATGTCATGATTGTTGTGCTATGAAATATGATTGAAAACAACTCCTAAAAAAACACAACAAGCTCTCAACACCATTTTAAAGAACCCCTCAATTTGATACTTTCATAACATGAACATAACAGTAGAAAATACAGATACCAAAGTGAAACCTGCCTGTGGGTGAATCCCAGCAATCTGAAATACTTTAATAAAGAATATCCATGTCATAACAGCTACACTGTGAGCATCAGATGTGCCTAATAAAGTCCTTACTTTCAGTGATAAAAATTCAGCCTGAGAGACATGTTACATCAATAGATCTCTTTCTGGATGTATTCCCTAATTCACTAAAGCCTGTTTTCCTTCCAAGAACAAGTTTATTTGTCCAGTAAGATAACCTCATACCCACAGAATGAAGTTATCACATAAACAGTCATCTGGGGAATAATTTAAATAATTATCAGGACATGACACCTGGCTTCCAACATTAAATTCCATTGTGTGCTGTAAGTAGAACACTGCAGAAAATAAACTCACATCAGACTCTTTTTGAAAGCCAGCAGTCAGTTACTTGCCTTTCTTAAATGCCTGTTTCCAGTTTGGCCACTCCCTTTGCTTCATCAGCCTTGGATAAGAGGAACTCAAAAAAGGAATAGAGCTTTTATTCCTTTACTTCATCTTTTGTCCTCTACACCAATACTTCAATTATATGAGATTTCTCTCATCAGTCTCAGTGCAGTCCTTGGCACATGAAGTGAGCTCAGAGACAGGGGGTTTAAGCTCACCCTGAGTTTTGATATTTGGATTAAGAAGTTGCAGTTTCAGTCAGGGCACCTTTCCTCCATCCCTGCCCCCGGCATTGCCACGTCCCTCAGTATCGATATTCCCACCTCCATTTCTCTCTCATCACTCATGGATCCAGCACAGGCAACGTGCAGAATGAACTTGAAGCACAGACCCCAAAATGCCACAGGACAATGTCAGAGATGGGAAGTACCAGATTCAGCACAGGGGGTTATTTAACTCTACCACAAGGTGACAGCTCAGAAACCCCGTGGAGCATCTTTACAGTTCCAAAAATTCCTGATCAGCTACACACTGGTATCATCACTGGGGTTCTTGCTCAGTGCCCAAGCAAATCACAGGCAGAACAGCCTCTTAGCACCTATTTAGCAACCTGGAGAATAAGGGGCTAAACACTGCAAATTCCTTCAACATCAGTTCAACAGGAGACAGATGTACCCCAAGCACTGCTGCAGTAAATCACTGTGGGTGCCAATTGACTTCAAATAAGTTTCTATTCCATTGCATTAAACCACC
Organism: Corapipo altera; assembly: GCF_003945725.1. Taxonomy (NCBI): domain Eukaryota; kingdom Metazoa; phylum Chordata; class Aves; order Passeriformes; family Pipridae; genus Corapipo; species Corapipo altera. The sequence goes on along the minus strand of NW_020884887.1, from coordinate 12,850,069 downwards.
CCTGACATACTTTGTTTTCTTCCTGTGCCTGGAGCACATATTTGTTGCTCTCTGCTATGCTGGAAAATGAGTTTTTTGAATGACCCCCTCAGAGCATTTGAAATGCACTCTGTTTCAAAGGCAGCAGCATTTGAGCAGTCTTGAAACTGCACACTTGTTCCATGATAAAAACAAAATGTCAATGTTGTCACCTCTGAAAGGCAGGGAAATAGGTCTTTCAACCCCCCATGTTGAGTACAGCTGTAAGTCACTTAAAGTTACACTCTACATGCTCCAGTTTTGGATAGAAGGTTGCAAGAAAATAGGATTTATGAACAACAGATACATGATACATTATCACGAGAAAGTAGTAAAAACTTAACATACCTTTCAAACAACACTGAAATATTTAGAAATATCTCTGGCCTTTTACATCCTGGATTTCATGTCATATCTTTTGTAAATCTAACTGGTATGTTAAATACCCTATGCTCATATTCTGATTTTAATCCATGTAATAGTCAACTGTGACATTTAAGAATCCTGCATGAGGTGGTTGAGCTTTGACTAACTTTGTCTCCACTGCTGATAGGTAAAACTATGCAAATATTTGAGCAAAAGAGGATGGACTATCCCATTAAAGATTTTTTTCAGACATCATTACTGAAGTGTATTGCATACTGTGTATAAAGCAATATAAAATATTCCATATTGAGCCCAGGACAGTAATTTCTTTCTGGAACACATTTGGGGTTATTTAATATCTCAACTACATATAACTTCCCTGCCCTTCAGAAAGGGGAACCAGGTAAAGGACATAGGCAGGAGAACTTTTTTGATTAGACATCTGTTTGGGGGAAAAAAATTGAAATAGTGGTGGAAAGTAGGTTCTCTGTATCCCAGTTTTTTTTTCCCTTTCTTATGCTGTTCAGCTTGGACTCTGAGATCAGATAACTATTTATTCTTCAAACAGTGCCACAACTTCCCAAGTAGGTTAGGGGCCGGATGCACATGTGGTAAGAGCAGGAAAAAGTGAAAGAACATTCCTTTTACTCAAGCACAGGTCAGGAGCTGACAGTCTGACAAGGTACGTGTCAATTTTCCAGAGAAAACTTTTGAAATTATGGGATTTTTTAAAAATGCTAGTCACTGCTTTTAGCCAGTTGGGTTTATATTCCTCTCTCCTACTTTGTTTTGATTGTATATGAGCCTTCTCATTAGACCCCAGGCTTTAATTTCTGCCCAGATTAAAGCAATGAACTCAAGGAGTGAAATCCATGGTGTCCCATGTACCCTGTACTGACAGGGCTCCCTCCACCCCACCCTGCCAGGCTGTGCCAACCTGGGAGCATCCTTATCCTGTGGATTCTTTTCAAAAAACTTCAGATAGCTTATTTTATCTCTTTCCTTTGTGCTTACAAACAAAAGCTCTCCTGACCAGCCCACTCCTAATCACTGGGAAGAACATTCCTGGTAAAAATCCCCCTTTCCTCCCCAGCCTGTCCCCCCCCCAGTTACTGCACAGTTCACACTCCTTAAGGTGAACAGACCACTCACCTGCCAGAGTTTGCACTGTTTGCCTCTCTCCTCTATTTATTCAAGACAAGCAATCAAGGGAAGCTGTGAATGATGAGGTTTAATTAAGCTGCAACTCCATTAACTGAGATCCCCTAGGAATTCCCCAGCAATCATTCCCTGCAGCAGGTCATCCTTCCTTCTCTTGTTCCCACCCAGTGAAAGGAGTTTCCATTGATTCCCTCATGGCTCAGCCTGAGCTTTGCCTTTCCACTGCTTCCTTTGTGCATGAGAAGTGTGTTGCTGCAGCAAATTTCTGCCTCCTTTTTATACCACCTAGAAATGGGATTCATCTCACTTCAGTTTAGGGGTTTTACAGAGCAGGGGGTTCAATGACAATCTCAGCTGGGCACACAGACTGTCCCTGCTGTCAGAGGGAAGGAACAGTCACTCCTGGGGCAGGATGTGCTCTGCTTAGATGTCTTACACCTATTCCCAGCACACCTAATTCACTCCTGACAAGAAATTAATGTAGGCAGTGATTTAAGGTATAGTTATGGACAACTGGGTCAAAAAGGACAAATCCACCTCTTAGAGAATCAAGTTACTATTTATAAGATATTTAGCCCCTAATAGATGAAGCTCAGCCTGAACACTTGCCACAAGATCATTGCATGCATCCATCCAGCCAAATGTTCCTGAATTTGGAGAGTTAACAATTGACTAACACTAGAAATGAATTTATTCACCAGATGTAGACATGTCTTTCATCTTCCATAATTCCAGAACACAATATTTAGGGGCTGTGCGTCATCTCTAAATTTCTTTCAGAAAAAAAAGGCAACAAGATAATTCACAGTCTACCTCTCCCATTGTCTTCTTGACTCAAATCAGGCCTGACAGCTCCTTTTTGCCTTGACTTTTGTTCCATAACCTTAGTTCCATTTAGAAGCCTTTCCCTGAAATATTGTAATCACAATATCACCCTGAATCCTTCTCTGTCCTGATACTGCATTTTAAACCTCAACTGCTTTCAGTCCTTCTTGTTAAAGCCAGCAGCCAATGACCCATCACTTTTAAGTTCCTCTTTCAAGCTGAGCCAGAAAAATTGCTGTCTCAGCTCTAGAAAAGTGAGGCCAAACTGTATGAGCAAGAAACCTGGTTGCTTTAACTCTTCTTTTATTCCAACCAGCAGCAAGACAGTATTTTGCAAATAAATTGTCTGGATAGATCCGTATTGTGCAAAAGTATTTCCTGAAAAAATTACCCAAATGTAATTACTGTGGATTCTGCACTTGCAGTTGAGCTTGCACTGCTTAATGAATTACAGATGGTTGATGATGCTTTATCTATTATTGTGATTTCACAGTGGTGGCTGGAATAAAGATTATTAAACGAAAATCCTCTTTCTAATGATCATTTAAACAAACAGATTTTGCTGATCTTTACAAGGCTTGTTTGTGCTTTGTCTGAAATCAGTATAAATTTTTCAACAAAATACCTGAGATTCAGTAAAGTTTTAAATTAAGCCAGATTAATTTCTTTTTTTTTTTTTTTTCTTCTCATAATCACAAAACAACTGAGAATTATTGAGGTGCCACACCTTAAGCTGATGGGATAACATGGCTTTCAGTCCAGCACATCCCAACATGTCACTGGGCAAACAAGAGCCAGTGTTTTCTGCAGGAAACAAAAGGAGTCTGTGTCAGTCTTGGAGTCGCCTTCACAGACCTGGACTGAACCATCACTGGAAAACAATGTCCACCATGTCAGCAACGTCACTGCAAAAGGCTGATTTCATCAGGGACGTGATCTGGGACTCATTCCAAACTTTAGGAGATGCTTCCTTGTGTTAAGACAAAGTCTGTGGCCAAGACTTGTAAAATACAGCATTAAATAAAACACCTTTCTATGATCAGTTTTATTTGTTCTCATCTGTGATTCTTAAAGCAGTAGAAAAAGAATATTCTGTAAAGTTTTGCCAAATGCATTCAGCCCATAACCTCTTCTGAAAGCCAGATAAAAAAGTCCTTATCTCCCCAAAACACAGATAGACAGCCTTGTCAATAAGAGATGATTCATGAGAGCCATTTACCTTATACTGTCCTCCTGAGAAACTTGGAAGGGCAAGAAGGTGCATCTCACAGAGATTAATCAAGGTGATAACGTGAGAAGAGAGGAATATTTCTTTTTCCAAGTTCTGATGGAAATCTAACACAGTTTCCTCCACCAGCTCAGAATTTTAAGAGAACACTCAAGTATTCTAAATTGTACATGTAGCACATGGGAATCACGAGGGACTATTTTTCAGAATCTCTGGCTCTGTGGCCCCAGAACCCTCAGCACACAACCAGAGGTCTAAAATAAACCTCAACCCAAAAGGCAGAAGGAGCACTGAGGTTATGGGGCTTCCTTTGAGGCTGATGACCCCCAGCACCTGGAGGCAGTGGGAACGATACTCCTCCTGAAACTTTCCTGCCCATCTTTTCCTCATAAATAAAGATGTGAGAAGATAAGTGGAGACAGATTTTGACTCACAATTATGACCAGTGAGAAAAAATTATTTTAATTTTTTTTCCTGCTGACTACAGACAGAATCCAAGGCTTCCTCTGCTGAGAGGTTCCATGGAAAGCTTTAGAAGGTAACACAGGGCTCCTGCTCAGGCTCACACTGAGGAAATACACATTTTCAAAGCCCTTTTCAAAGGGGTTTTCTTTCAGGAAGTGGGAGTGTGTTCACCCAAACCAAACTTGAGTAATTTGTACAGACAGAGGACACTGTGGCCACTTTATGCTTTCACATTTATTTCAGTTTTCAGAGGCTGTGCACCTCTCCTGCTTCTCCAGTCTGCTGCTTGAACTATGAGAAGGGTGAAAACATTTTACCCCTACTCCCTTTGAATGCTGAATTAAACTCTTTTGTTCAGAGTAAGTCCTTTAAATGCCACTGTTTAGGCTGCAGAAATAAAGAGCAGAGGAGTCATTATTCCCTATAAAAATACAGAGATTATAAGATTATTTCAGTGTGCCAAGATCAAAAATAAACAAGACTTGAAGAGAACTGCTTTTGCAGTGGGGGCAAAATCCTTCTTACATCAAATTTGAGTCTTTGTGCAAAGGAAGCTGCAAAGCCAGTTCCTGTCTTTAAGCAGAAATCCTGAGTAAACATGCAACCTCCCTCACAGCCTGAGTGTTTCATCTCTTTACACAGCCAGAGGAATCCAGAACATCACTACTACAGCTCCACAACTTCCTGAGGCCAAAATCAATGTACTGCAGTACTGGAGTGTTGGGTATAGAACTAGCTCCTCCACTACAGTAAATAAAAAGAGCCTGTGCCAGTAGACCAGAGCCATCCCTGTGTGGGCAGATAAATACTGGGATACAGTTTCCAGATACGACAACTTGGTGATTTTTTTTTACTTTAAATTGGTTTTCTAAAATGACCAGAAAGCAAATCCAACACTGGAATATTTTTGGGAGATTGAAGGGAAAGATACAGCTGCAGCCCCTTGTAAGCCTAATGGGAAAACAAATTTCATATGAACCGAGGAGTGGATAATTATGTGTTGCCTAAGAAAAAGAAAACTGTTCCCTCCTAGAGCTTATTTTTTTTTTTGTTTGGAACTTAAGTGCTGCTGGTGAATTTCCATGGAGGCAAAATGATGGGAACAGAGGAAAACGGGCAGGAGAAGCTGCACAAGAGTTTGTATACAGGAGCGAGAAAATATGCCAAATAATTTACTAGAATCATTGAATCATAAAATGGTTTGGGTTGGAAGGGACCTTATAGATCATCTAGTTCCAACCCCCCTGCTGTGGGCAGGGAATTTGGATTTTTCCTATTAAAATATGGGTATTTGGGAGATGGTGAAGTAGTTGTTGAACAAAAGAGAAAGCAACGTTACTATTAAAAGAGGGACTTAGAGCATTACATGTGAGTCAGTGGGTTTCTTAAGGGAAAAAAAAAATCAAGTGTTTTATGGGAAAAGATACAGCTGCAGTTTCCTGATCATGTTTCAAAAGATAAATATGTGGATCTCAGAAGGCCACAGTGGTTCCTATAAACCAACAGCAGTATCTGCACAGGGAGATGAGGCAAAACTGCAGGAGGCAACTTAATGGTGCTTGAAACTAAGAGGGAAAAAAAAAAGCAACAGCAAAACAAAGTGTCCCTTCTAAAAAAAAAAAAAAAAATCCATTTGAAAACATGCAGAGATTGGAAAGAATATGAAATTCAGATTCCTCTTAAGCTGTGATTGCAGTGACAAGAGGGGGTTTTTCTAGGCCGTGCTACCCCCCAGTCTGCTCTGGAGGGGTCAGGAGTGCACGAGTCAGACAGAGTCACAGTGAGGACAAAACCAAGCTGCCCTCAGGTTTGAAAACCCCGAGGCAGCTCAGGGCAAAAAACTCACAGAAATAGTTCAGCACCAGCCTGTGTGGAAAGCAAAGGAATTTCTTGGCTGAACAAAAAAATGAGGCAAGACACAAACTCGAGAGAGTCCAGTCACAACAACTGTGCAATTAATGACAGAAACTTTAACAAGGGCTGCCGTGTTCAGTTGAGGTCACACACTTTGAATTCACAGCACAAAAGGTTGAGGTTAGAAGGGACTTCTGGAGGTTCTGTTGGTCCAACCCCTTCCTCAAGCAGCTGCCCAGGACCACATCCAGACGGCTTTCCAACATCTCCAAGGATGGAGAGTCCACAACCTCTCTGTGCAACCCGTGCCAGTGCTCAGTCACCCCCACAGTAAAAGTGGATGGTCTGGCACTGGACAGGTCTTTAATTCCAGTGGTGTGAAATCCTGCCTTCAATCAACTCAACACACAATTTTCTTCCATAGCCTTCAAACCTGTAAATCTCAACAGTGAGTCCTACATACATCTTTAAAATTGGGAATTGAGCAGGACCTGCTGCTTCCAGTTCTCTCTTAACCTTTGCTGAGCTGCTCCCTTTAAACTGCTCCCACAGCCACTTAATTTTCCTCCCTAGCATCACCAGCTGGTGGGATTTTATTTTTGCTTGCATGTTTTGTCTTTTTTTTAATTAGGAGTTATTTTTTTGGCTTTTACTGTCACTTAATTGTTTCTTCTGTTTTGAATAGTGGGAGATAACAGCCACAAACAATGGGCACTGGCCCTGAGGATATCAGGGTGACATGGGTGGTCCAGGGCAGATTTAAAAAGGCTGGTAGGACTCTTAATGGTAAAAAAATCAGCTGGACCTCTCTCTGCTCCAGCAAAATGATCTTTCTTGCAAGGCACACAAACACAGCACGCTGGGAAGTTGCGTGTGAGGATTTGTGTTTTCCAGCTGAGGAACGGGCTCCCTGGAAGCAGCTGACCTACATTTCCAGCTCAGGAGGTACAACTGACCCACAGGGAGTTACATCCAACATGCCAACACACAGGGAGCGCCAGTCAAATGGACTGTGCCTTTTAAAGTGACAAACTCAGCTGCGTGGGGACAGGTTTGGTTTTTTTTTTTTTACATAAAAAGCAAACGAGATCAATACTTAATTACCAAGGATTGTCTATAATTGACAATACCCTTTATGTAAGACAAGTCTGGAACAGTCTCCAGTGCAATAGATGCTCCTTAGTGACTAACAAAGTTCTTTTACTTCCCAATCTCATTTAGAAATTCCTGCCCCGCTCCTGCCCTGGATCCCAGCACATGGATCAGCTGCTCCAAGGTACAATTATTCAGAACCAAAAGAGCTCTTAAAATTCAGAATTCTAAGGCAGGATTGTGTTCATAAATACTAGACTTGCCTGTTTAGAGGTTTGATGTGTTACTGACAGCCATACAAGTCAGGTTATGCAGATGGAAGAGATGCTGCCTTTTTTAGGTATAATTAGCATTTCATTTCCTATCAAACAATTTCCCCATCACCAGGGCAATGAGAACACTCAAAAGAATGCTTCATTGCAGATTTATGCTATTAAAAAAGCCACAAACAAAAAAACCTAAGCAACTTCTGAACAAAGGGGGGGGGGGAGGCTTATGTCTTTTTTTAAATTATTTTCATTTTATTATTTTGAGATTTTTGGTGTCCAGTGATTAATTCAGTAATTATTGAAATAATAACAGGTAATGTATCTAAAGCTTTAGGAAAGCTTGAGATCTATATATTTTCTAGTTATTTAATTTCTCTCATGGGCTTTAAAAATTATCTTATTAAAACTTTTCTTGTAGAAGGGAAGTATTTAGTGAATAAAACAGTAGGAAGGAGACCAGGAATCCCCTTGGCTTTTGCACAAACAGCTGGGAATGATTCCCTGTTGTCCCCAGCTCCTGGCTGCACATGCACAGCAGCCCCAAGGAGCTTCTGAGGGGGAAGAAAGGGGAGATGAATCTCCTGTTAGACCCATGTCAGGCTCTGTTGGTGTTTGGGTGGGCTGCTGAGGAAAGCGATGAGGGGTAGCAATCCAGCAGGTCCCAAATCCAACCCCAAGCATCTGAATCTCTCCCACCTTAAGAGGATTGTTGTAGGCAGCTCTCAGCCACATCTACTGGCTTTGAGAAACTTTTCAAGGGAGTTCATGTCAAAATTGATGCATCCCCATAAGAAATTTGGTAAGAGGTTTTTTCCCAACTTCCTCACTGACCCCCCCTGCTGTGAGCTGAGATCCCCCAGGCTCTGACTGGAGAGCAGACAGAGGATTAAACCCTCTTGTCTCAAGAGTACCTGTGCATTCTGTGCTTTCCTGATTGCTTGGGGCCAACTGAGGACATCAATAATCAAGCAGAACTTCTCAGCACAATGAGAGAGATCAACACCTGGCATAGTAGTTTGCAAAGCTTCTCCCTGACAGGATTTAACTACAGTTTGCCACTGACATCAGCCTCTGCTTTAATAGCCCTGATGTGTCATTTATGCTGTTCTTGCCTCCCACACGATTTCTGCACATCATGAGCAATATTCATGTGGCTGTTCAGTGACAGCAGGAGAATGCCCCAGCCACAGTCATGGAGATAAACACACCATGAAAAGCAGCCTGCAGGCTCAGAGTCTGCAATGGTGGCATCTCAGGCCTGCCAGGGGTACATTGTCACACAGGGGAACCACAGGACCCTCACAGTCATGAGAACTGAAACAGGTTACAGTGCAAAACCCGGTGGTGTCTCCTGTGCTAAAACAAAGTTTCTCTCAAGTTATCGTGTAACCTTGACTGTCCTTTACAGAGCAGCTACAGAATAGCAGCTACAGAACAAAAAGAACAAATGTTTATGACCTCTAAGAAGATTATTTTTTACCTCTGAAATGCTTTGCAATTTAGATTTTCTGGTCGTGCTTTGATGAGAATAGAGCTGAGGGGCAGCTGTCCCCTGGCAAAGAGAAATGTCCACAACAGGACAATTTTTATTGTCCTTTATGCAGCGAATGAGAACCTGCAAGAATTGAGCTGTAATTAATGTCTCTTAGTAGAAAGTGGCCTTAGAAGGTTTGCAGAGTGAGCAGTTATTTTCTGCTTTAATAATATTATTGACTGATCTTTTGCTATTACAGGCTCTCTGGCACAGGGTGTGATTCCTGGGGAGGTCCTGTGCAGTGTCCTGTCCAGGAGTTGGACTTCAGTGATCCCTGAGGGTCCCTTCCAGCTCAGGATATTCTGTGATTTGTGTGTCTTAACCTGGCAATCACTGGGAAGACATTTTAAAGACAATTTAATAACACTTGAGGAACAAGAGTTCATAGCGTATTATTTTAAATTGAAAAATGAACTGTGAAAGGTTCTAACAGCAGGGGTTTGATTTTCACGGTAATTGGATGTACACAGTAGAATTTTACTTGGTTAAGAAATTATCCATAGGATTGTGGTTTCTGTGTCAGATACATCCCTGAGACTCTTGCAGCCATCCTTAAGCAAAAGGACAAAAAACCCTCAGAGGATTTTCATGCTTACCTGTCACCTTGAGATAAATACCAAAATTCAAGCAATTCCAAAGAGAATGAAATGCCTGAAAAAGGCAACAATAAAATGAGAAATATTGGGCAACCGTTGGTATTTATAGAAAGTGCAAAGAAGATTAATTTTCTGTATAATCAAATCCACACATAAGCATTTGTTTCTACTATTGTATTCCAATAAAATAAATTAAGTGGTGTCAGAATTGATGGCTTTTCCTTGTGAAACAGATAACAGCCACAAATGAGGCTGTGGAAAGGAATCAAACTATGAGTGAAGTTCATATTGTTTAAAGAGAGCAGGAAAAAGAACAGACTTGTGACAGTAACTTTGCTTCATTCCTTTTACACTACAGTGCTTTAATTATCTTCTTAAGGTTTTATCCCCTGAGTCTTTAAAGATTAGGAATGAGTGTAAGCCAGGGGTAGACAAGGGAAAGAGAAAAAAAATCTCTTGTGCTGGGAAAGTTTCAAACATTCCCCAATCTTTGTCAGCTCCACATATGAAGCATTTTCATTCCAGGCTGTTCCTTTGTGCTGCTCTGCCAGATGAGTCACTGATAGATGGAGGAGTTTGTGGTGCAGCAGACATGAAAACTGTTCCTTATCACAAACCAATACAGGAAATTGCATAGAGAGAAACTATATTTAAAGACAGACACAAAAGAGTTGCATGAATTCTGCAATCTCACTTCAGGCACAGACATTCCCTGGCTCCTCCAGCACCACAACACAGCCTGACACAGCCAGCACAGAAACACCCTCTGGGGCTCCACTCCCAGGCACCAAATCCTCAGAGAAGGCTCTGGTTTTTTGTTTTTTTTCCTTTAGATTTCTACCTTCATTACTATTCAACCTATATATGAGAAGAGACAGTGACCCTGTTCGAAGGTCCACGGGCTTGCAGAGTCTTGAGGTATTTACTAAATGTGTTGTTTGACTTTGCAACCCAATGCTCTTGAACTGGAAGTTAAACACTCCTGCCCCAGTTTTTTTCAAAGAGGAAAGGACTTGTTAGCATGTGTTACCCAGTCAGCTGTCCATTTACTCCGTAAGAAAAGGTGGAGTCCAAGCTCTAATCAAATCAGCACCAGACGCCTCCTGACTTAATAAAGTCAAGCTTTACTTTGGGCTTCAGTTCAAGGTCCACCACTGCAGGGAAGTTGGAGGAGCAGTGATTTGTGTCTCAAACAAACACCGCCTATTGCCCAAAGAAGCAGCAGCAGAGGCTCCTACAGCTCTTCACTACAGGCCAGAGGAGTGTGGAGCCCCCTTTCCTCTTTGGGATGAGGGCAGAGATGGCACCACACACATGCCCAAGTCCTTGGAATGCAGGAAGAGGAGCACCTGACTGTGAGCAGGAGCCTGAGCACTTTGGCCAAAGCAATGTGAACTTCCTTTAGTCTGTGAGAAATTAGGGACTTGTGACTCCAGAAGAGTCCAGACTTCCACAGGATTTTGTTCTAAGTATCTGTCCTCAGTATTTGGCTCAGTAAAATGTCCTGCAAAGCTCTCAGAAGGAGCACTGGAAGAGCCAAGATCTGATGGAAACTCTTGTGGAGGGATGAAAGCCTGGAGCTGCCTCTGGCCACCTCTGCCAGCCCACTGGGAGCTGGGCTGGAACAGAGGAACAGGATCACTCAACCAGATATTTCGAGATCATAGAATAAGATAAAAAATATCAGTATTATTGCTCTTATTTTCAGAACGACTTGACCCCTGTGCAAAGCTGAGCACAGAGCTGACTGAGTAAAGCCCAGGGTTGTGCCATATGTCTGTTCTCCTACTTAGGGCTGGGAATCAGAGGCAGCAAAGGCACAGGAGATCCCTCAAGGTGTGTCAAATGACTTCAGAGACCTGCTACAAGGGCACTACTTGTATTTTGGTCAGATAAGGTCTCCATGATTTCCCTTTTTGGGCAACCTTTCCAGCTTAGAAATACATCAGCATTTGTTTACCCCTTCCAAGACCTCTAATACAGAAGAAATTCTGACAAGGTTGTGATCAGACAGCAGCAACAGCAAGAGCTGAAATCAGGAGCCAAGTAAAACCCAATATTTTAATGCAATACCAAAATACTTGTTTCTCCTTAAATTCTTCATCCTTTCCTTTGTCATATTGGAAGCCAACTCTGCATCCAATGCAACAAAACAACTCACAGTGAATTGCACACAAGGGAAAGATCCAAGGTATTTTTCCTACCCAACAGAAGTTAATAAATGGAACAGCTACCCTAAGTAATAAAGAGAAAATATTTCTAATTTATGGAATGTTACAAAAGCTATATTCATCAATTTACTCTGGAGAAATGGACTGTAATAATAGATTCTCATTAAATATAGCCAAGAAGGAAATTGAAACCGACTTAAAATAGAAATAGAAAACCTCACTAAACAAACACTGCTGAGTGACAGTGTCCAGACCCAAAACAAAAGGTCCAAGCCCCTGTGAGACAAATATAAGACTGACTCATCCAAAGCACTTGTGTTGGAAGAACAGCTCTGTATCACAGATGAGAGAGCAGCTGAACAGGAGAATGAAAAAATAACAAAGTAGAAGTTTTCCAATGTTTGCCTTTTATGTGCACAAACTAAATTCAGCTCCTGTAAATTAATAATAATGGAAATTGAAAAGAAGTTTTAGGTACCTAAAACGGTAACTAGAAATGTATTTTCCTGTTCATCAAGCAAGGCAGCACACTGTATATTTGAACTAGAAACTGGTAGGCAATAAATTGATCCAGTTCCTAAAAATGGGAAAATTATTCTAGTTCATTAATTGTTACTTTTCTAAAACACTATAAAACATCTTCCCCAGACTTTTTTTCTCCACTATTTCAAACCCAGTGTAGCTAAACCCAGAAATTCCCATAATCTTCCCAAATCTCTTCTTCTCTCTCCCTGTAACAACAGCCATCCAGTCCTACTTCCCAGGTAATACCTTCGTTTCTCCTTCTAGGTCACAGAGACTTTTAGGCATCTTAACTCCAAAAATAAATATTTTCTAAAAAAAATTATGCTTTTCCTAGATTTCTGAGGCAAAAAGCTCTATTTCAAGTTTACATCTTTACTACAATTTTTTTTTCATTGTTCACTCTAAATTCTGCTGCACAGATCACCCTCCTTGCATGGCCTGCTCATGTGACATCTATATTTCCACTTTTATGCCTTTTTTACCCCCATTTCTTACCATTCTTAGAGACTTTAGGAAGTTTTGAGAGGAGTCTGCCTATGGATGTGTGAAGATCAGCCCCTATCAAGCTGAAAAATATCTTCATATTACCTTGTTTACTCTCATTTATGGGTCAACATCATCATATCCAGCACTCATGTGCTTGGACTATTACATTTTTAGCAGGTATTATCTTTTTCTTTTCAAAGGGCCAGCAGAGATGTGAATTTTAGGAGTTCTTCCCCTTCCCAAAAGAGTCAGGGAAGTTCAGAGCAGGCCACATAAGTTGGATTTAGTTACTCTCATTAGGAAAGGGACCAAATGGGATTTAAGGCAGGATTTTCTTAATAGAGGACTAAAATGCAAGAGACATTTCAAAACTATTTCTATTAAATATGGATCTATTTTATCATCAGAAAGCAGAATGCATTTGTTTGGGTTGAAAACAGAAGAGGTGGCCAGGTTGGACAGGGCTTGGAGCAACCTGGGATAGTGGAAGGTGCTCCTGTAGTGGCAGGGGGTTGGAACTGGATGAGCTTTAAGTCCCTCCCAACCCACCCACTCTGGGATTCCATGGAAGGTGGAGAAGCATGGTCTGGTTTAGAGTGAGGGGCAAGGATTGCTCTTGTACCAGGAGTTCTCATCTAAAACCCTCAAGCTGCTTTGCCAGGAGCTTTTGCTGCTCACAGTTGAGAAATGCAGATCAGGCAGAATCAGCAAAGCTACATTTTCATGGGCACAGTTTCCCTTGATCCTTCACCTACAGTACCCAATTAATGTTTCAAGTTAGACAAAGCATTATCATTTTGATAAGAAGGCTGGATAAAATGGATAAAATATGGTTTTTAATTCTAGGTTTTGTTCAAGTTATGTTTTTATTCGTGACTTGTATTTTTTAATTACTTCAGATTACTGTATCATGAAAATGTCATCCATCAATCCCCAGAGTTTTCCAGCTGGAAATCTGAGGGTGTATTTCTGGAGGCAAAGACCTGAAATCCACATTTGCTGTACTGTGTTGTGTTTAAGATTCACAGTGAAGAAAAACAGTCAAACAAGACCCCTGATTACAAAGGGACAGGTAAATATGTAATCCCAAGAGAAGAGCAATGATAATAAAAAGCTGAACTTCCTTTAGCAAGAATATCCCAGGAGACCCTTCCTAAAGCCTCCTTGGATTTCCCACCTCTGTGAACTCTCAGGATGTTCTTGTCCCCATCAGGGACAGGGTGCAGAGCTGAGCCAGCATATTTTAGTCATAGGTAGTGCAAAATCAGGGAAAGATACCAGTTCTTTCCAAATCCAATCCCTCCAGCTGTGAGAGTGAGAAGCCCAGCACCTCACAGAGCTTTGAGTACTCTTTGTGCTCTTCATGAAGGTCCAGCAGGAAAGGTTCTCTCAGTATTGAGTTTCTGATCTTTTTAAGTAGACCAGAATTAAGCCAAATCATCCAGGAGACCTCTAATACCTGTATTTAATCCTTTAGATTTAAGCATAAAACTATAAATTTCTCATTGTATTCCAATATAAGCCCTTAGTAGTTACAGTCAAAACTACACACAAAATACTAACCGTGGAAAGCACTTCAATTTTCCAACCAGTTATTATTTCCATACTTCACTATGAGATGTTTTAAGTGAATAAGAATTTTGCTTCACCTCCCTGGGTCTAGTTAGCAGATCTGAATCTCCTCACAAAGCTCCAGGGACATAATTCTTTTTATAAGAAAAGAAGTAATAATACAAGCAATATAACCATTAGTGAGAAAAAGGGAACATTGTAATTACTGTTAACAATATAGGAGTTCTTCACACACTGGAGTCCTCTCAACTTCTCTACACAGAGAGCTCTTTTTTGTGCTTGGCTTTTGAGAAATTATTGGATCAATTACAGAAATGTAATGTTCAGGATTTGCATGTACTTGTTGGGATTTTGAAGTGATGGAAAGAAGAGAAAGGCAGCCACTCCTGGGAAAAAGCACAGCTTGAGGCCTGATTTTTCAAACAGATCATCAAAAAGATCGTGGTAACAAACTGTGAGGGGAAAGAGGACAGTGACTGGCAGCAAATGCTGCCCACAAATCCTGACTTGCTCAAAACTTGCCTGGAATTTTAAGAGGTCTGTTAATGTGTTTGTTAAAAACAGACTACTCATATGACTTCTCCAACCACCTTGCTACCAGAGAGTTTCACTGAACATTAAAGATTTTCTGTGTCCTTACCAGTTGAATCTCTTGGTAACTTGATGCTCAGCTACTCCTGCCAGTGATCTTCTCTCTGTCTCTCACTTCTACATCCTGCCTCCCACACAGACATTCCCAAAACAAGCTGATAAGTGCAACAAAGCAGCTCACAATATGCCTCTGTATTTGTGTAATTTTTTTTGATTGCACACAGCAGAATTTTGAGCCCCAAAGCTCGGGGATTTTATAACAACCACGATCGTTCTGTTCAACACACATGGAACTTCCCACTTAAACCAGACAGATCCTGCACAATGTTATAAAACTGAACCCTGAACAGTGTGTTGGAAGGGAAGAAACACTGAAAATCATTTTTCCTACTTCTCCCAGGTCTTTGCCTGCACTCTCTGGAGGATGGATCCACTGCATTGGGGCTGCCCTGACAGTCGCTTGGTTCTCCTGCCAGAGGAGAGAACATTTAGGGAGGAACCAGTTCACATTCCAACAGCTTCTCCAGATTGCATCTGGAAATACACCACCCAGCCCAAACAACTGGATTGTTCATTAAAATCATCTGATGGCAAGCACTTATCTTTGTGCTCTCAACAAAGGAGAGAAAAAGAAAGAAGAGCTGCTTTTTTCTCTCCTTTGTACCATCATCTCTTTCTATCAGACTCTGCCTATTGCACTGAGATTTTTCCGTGATTGGTTTCTTTGACATGCATTCCTATTGCTTTTCATCTGAAAGGATAGGGTGGCTAAAAATTAAGTGAATTGTTCATTAAATAGGCACCCCTGCTTTGAGAAAAGGCTATCCTTTCGCTGAGTTAACGATGCCTTTCCTTCCAGGGGCTCTGTGCATAAAAGGGAAGCTCTTGGAGGAAAAAATTGGAAAATAAACCTTCTCCCCTCCATCCTTTCCATGATGGCAATTCAAGAGATAACTGGTTCGAAGATAAAGTTGATTTTTGACAACAAAAGGCCCACTGTTTAAAATGGGAGCCTGAGACTCTTAGCAGATGATTGACAAGAAAAATGGTCCAGCAGAAGGAGTGGGCAAGTGGCTGATGGGGACTCACAACAATGAAGAATGAAGCAGCAATCATGAGTCAAAATTACTCCACTAAACTGTTTCTGGGTTTCTTTGTTTGTATTTTTGTTTTAACTATTGGTACATTTAGACACAGCAGGAATGCAGGTCATCTCACATGGAATTGCATGCTAAAAGGAAAATAAAATCAGCCAGCTCTGTGCCTTACCCATCCTTCATAGTCCAGACATACTGAGTTGTGGGAGTGGGAGCTGTGTGGATTGTGTGGTGGTTTTTCTCTTCTCTTACCTTTCATGTATTACTGCTAATACAATCAAGTTTACTTGTCCTTACAAAAAAAGAAGTTAGAGAAATGAAAAAAAGTAGAAAATAAAAAGATATATGCTCTTGGGATTAGCATTTATTATTTCTTGAATGTTACCTTATTCATTCAGGAATAAATGTATATGTATTTGTAGTAAAAGTACAAGAACAATTTCTAGACCTGTGAGAAATTTTCTGCTCCTCACCCCTAATAGGAAGGCCAGAACACACATAAAACCAGCTAAGTTCTCAAAATCAGGTGCTGACAAAATTTAAGTGATGCTTTGGGCTCATGTTATTTCTTGCCAAGGGATACTTTCATACTCTGCAAATTACAGAGCAAAACATCCAACAACTCAAAGGTGTCAGCACCTACAGCCTCACAACAGATGCAGAAAAATGATGAATGATTAAGCTCTTTGCCTTGAGAGAAAGAACATATGTTGGTTGTTTTTTAATTATTCTGCAGCATTGTTCCCCAACTAGGAATATCTTTTCCAAAGAAAGGCAATGTCACCCAAAATCCCTCATTAATTATCATTCTGGTTCCTCTGCTCAGCTGCTCCCATTTCCAAAAACATTCATATCCCACATGCAAAAACCATCATCATCCCCTACCAGACTGTGGTGGGTGAAGTACTGAGTAAAGGAGACTGGAAATAGCTGAAAATATATATACCAAAGAAATAAGTAATACCAACAGGTTGGACAAGAGACTCTGGAAAGGTCTCCTCAAGAACAGTTTGGGGGCAGTGCAGCAACAACATACTCAGAATTATACAGCAAATAAAGGGCCTGCACTCTGCTGCCTGGGGAGCTGATCCTTGCACTGACTATATACAGGCTGTGTTTGCTTTTTTATTAAGAAATACATGTTTGGCTAGCTTCACAGCAGATTTCCAAAGGAGGTTTGCCAAAGAATATCTTCATTTTATGAGGTAAAATTACCCTTTTTTTAGATCTCTATATAATTAACTCCCAGAAACTTACCCTCAAAATAAATTTTGGGTAAAAACCAAATAGGACTGAAGAATTACGTGGTTGTCAATCACTGTCCCACAGTGTTAGTTTTGAGATCTCCAACTTGCCCTGGCATAGCTTGGTGGTGATCAGGGTGTAGGATGTTTTTAGGCTCTTATGGACCCTGCAGAGAAAAGTCACTCCTTTGGCAGTGCACAACCTTCCAGGGGGTTCTGACAACAGCAGGAGAACGAGGAGTTGACGCCAAGATCAGGTAAAACTCCTGGAAAGTTGTCTTCTTTTCGTCAGCATCCCCTTCCCCTGGGGCTGAGAGAAGCTGGCCACTGCTCCACAAGTGTTTCTAAGTCTCAGGAACATGTGGAGAGCACATCTGCTGCAGAGGATGGACAGCTGGGTGTCCACAGCACGTTGGAGCAGAGAGGTCCCCAGAGGTCTCAAATACGTGTTGAAAAGCAGAGCAGAAAGTCCAACCCTCCTGGGGATCCATTCGCCAGAGGCACAAGGAACGGGAGCAGCAGATGTTCCTCACGCTCCTCTGGGGTCTCCAGGCCCTTTCTCTCTCTCTGTCCTTCCAAAATCCTGACACTACTGGAGTGACAGGAATCTATAACTGTTGTGCTGAGGTTTTGTGGGTTGGACAGTCAGCCCGGATTAACTTTTTCCTCCAAACTCAGTTAATCATCTTGTTCTGCCCATCCTTTCTTCCAGTCATGTGCTGCTACTGTCAGAACTGTCTACAAGACAACAGCCACTCCTCAGCCAGTTGGTAGCCCCCCAGGTTTTCAGAAGTTTTAATTTCATTTAAAATGCCTGTCCTGAGCTGTGAGCTCTGACACAACACACATATTTCTGTGTGGCTACCGATGAATTCTAGAAAGATTTCAAAAACTAAACCTTCAAAGTCAACCTGAAACATAATTCGGAGAAATTTCTGTTTGCAGAAATAATCAGCAAAGATCAAAATTTTTCAAGAATGACCCCATTTGGTTTATTGACATACAGTCATAAAATCACTGCAGCAAAATGCAGTAGAAGGAAGATGCAGCAGCTAAATCAGTACAACAGGTGGAACCAACAGTCACAGGAAAATCATAATCTCAACTGTTGCTTTTTTGTGCTGTAAAGTGATTTTGCAAACCAGAGAGAAGCTTAAAAGCAGAAATTTAACCCAATTTACAATCACCCTACAATTTGTTCTCCTTTCCAGAAGTTAAGCAAGTTACCTCTACAGGACTTTTTTTGTTTGGTTTTTGCTTTGTTTTGTTTTTAACCCAAAAGCTTTATAATCCATCCTTACTATGGTTTAAAATTCATAGCTGTCTCCCTGTTCTGGTATGATTGTCCTTATTCTTTCCTGTGGTTCTCCTGACATGGTTCACAAAATCCAGTGCGTTTTTCTGCAGTCACACTCTTAATAAAGAGGGTTCCTGTGTCTTAATAAAATCCTTCTCTTATGCTGCCACAGCCTAAGCACTACAACTGAAACAAGGATGTTAAAAAAATACACACAAAAAGTAGGAAAATAAGAAAAGAGGTTTTTAATTCTTGCCAAGTATAAGCAAACCAAGGTATGTTAAGTTGAGATCATGTTCTCGGAGGTTCAGCGTGTGAACTCCAGGAATGGAGAGGAACAAGGAAAGGTGCCCATGCTGGGAAATTTCTGAAGAAACAGGGATAAGGTAGGAACGTGGCCTATATTATACATAGTGTAGAAAAATAACACTACGTTTGGAGATGTAAACTGGAATGTTCCTTGGCAAAGCCAAGAGGTAACCATTCCATTTTACCCAGTTTTAACCAGGAGTTGCAGTTGTTTGCAAGTTATTGTTTCATCTTTCTCGGTTCTTTAAAATTAAAATGAAAAAAGAGTGGATGACTGGAGGTGCAGAAAACATGACCTACAGCAGCAGTTGAAGTAATTGAAATCATCTAGCCTGAATATAAAAGACTTGAAGGGAAACAATAATAACTCTCAGATAAAGAAAGCAAATTATACATCGTGACACGCTCCACAGCCATAATATACGTGTTGTTTTGACAAACATTTGTTCTCTGTATGATCACAGTGGCTTTTATTAAAATAAGAAAACTAACGTTTGGAAGGGAGGGGAGGAGGAAATTGGTGAACTGGATCTCATTTTCTCCCCAAGATCTGGATTCAAGGAGCAGAAGCTGAACAAAGCACAGCGATGATACATTTATTTAGGAATTATTTCACAGTGGCTCAGCTCACCTTAGGTGGGTGAGGGGCAGATATTTTTTCTCTCAACTGTATGTATGAAACATCACTCAAAAAGGCTGCAAAGGTACAATGGAAGCAACAAAATGTTGAGCCTGGGGCTGATTACAAGCCCTGTTTTACCAATGGCACCCAAGAGCAACTTTTTTGAAGGGAGTAAAATGTCACTAACTCAAGAATGATGCTGCACAGGAGTCAGGCCTTTCACTCAACATATCACTCTTTTTTTTGATATCTACTAACTTGTCATCATTTTTAGAAAGGACTTGCAACAGAAAAGCAAAAAAAGGAGAGTAATATTCAACATATTCACTGTTAATCTGTGTCTCATTCACATCTGAAGCATCTTCACCTCCATATAAAGGTATATTTTTAGTACCTTGTTTGCCATTCTAAGGAGCCACAGAAAAATAAATGATAATTAATGAACTGAAGATACTCTTTCCACCTGAGACAGACATACAACAAGCCTTCTTCAAGCCAATCAATCTTATTTTATCACAGTAAAGTACTTCATCATTCCCACAAAGTTTTAAAACTATTCTATTTCACAGTATTTTTTTTTTAAGTATTTTTTCAAGGAATAAATACTAACACAGCAAAACTTTGATAAAGAAGACAAATTACTGCCAGGGAATGCATGAGCTTGATTTCGTTGTTTAAAAACACAACCTGAAACAGGGTTTGAAAATCAAAAAAAAAGTCATCTGGTTATCATCGTTGCAACTACAGAAATTTTTACCAGCTTTATACTTTCACTTGAAAAAAAAAAAAAAGAAGGAACACGGGAACTGTAAGTGAACCAGTATTTTTAACATCAAAAATGGAAAATGGGAAAGTTACCTTGAAAAAAATCTGCATCCTTGTACATGTCAGTCAAGCTTCTAAATTTTGGAAGAAAAAAAAAAGCCAGAGTGATGTTTTCAAAACACTTGCAAAGAAAAGTAAGGAAAAAATCAGCAGCATTTCAGCTACTTTGGAAATACTAGGAGAGGCAAAGACAGCTAAATAACAGTTGAGGGGAAAATGAAAAATAGCTGGGCTCTACCCACCCCTTTTGTTAATTAAGATGTAGTTCAATTAAAAGAGGAGAGCACTAATTTACCTTCAACCAGGAACCCGTGGGAGGAGTAATCAGGCTCCTCCTTGACTTCCATCAGCCCTGGCAATACAGAAAAGAGGAATTTTGTGGGGAAAGGTTACCTGACTTTCTCTAAAGGAAAATAGGAGATGGAAATAGGGAACACAGGAGACTTCTCAGCTCTACAAAAAACCCTCACACTGAAAAAAAAACCCAAAAAACTAAAACATACCAAGCTGAACACCCCTAAATATAAGAAGGTGGTGGTGTCTGCTGTGTTACAGGCAGGAACCAAGGCTTAAGAGTCTGAAAAGCAGCTGACATTCCTGAATTTCCCTGATGATGGAACTGTCTGCAGCTGCAGCAGCATCCCGAGGTTTCCATCCTTACCTGGCAGCTGTCAGGGTGTGACAGACACAGAGCAGCTCACGGGACACTCGCTGTTTATTTTGTGCCTGGCAAGGAGCAGAGCAGCCATGGGAAGCTCAATCACCTTCTATTTGCAGGAATAACAATATTTTCAGGCAGCCTCTGCCTCAGCTCCAAACCACTCGCTCCCCCAAATGCACCAACACTTCACCTCCCCCTGGGTGACCAATACAGGGCAATCTTTGCTTCCCTCCAGAGAGGGAAAATGCAGGAATGGGAAGGATATCCACCCAGCAGCCCAAGGGGGATTGTGGTTTTATAACTGATTAGTATTGCTGTGCCATTGCATTTCACATTAAAATCCCTTTCTTGAAGGCAGGTACAATTTGCACCATGTTTTCCACTTGTTTGAGCTTCAAGCTGTCGCTCAAAAAAATTAATTTTAGCTGGGTTCATCTTTCCATCACAATTTTTTTGTCACAGTGGTTGATTAATTCTATGTCATTGTTTGCTCTTTTACAAGATTAATTGCAGGATGAGAGAATAGATGACTTTCTGGTGAGGGAATACATGAAGTTATTGTAATTCCTCAATGCCAGAAAACAACTTTTTTCCCCATTTAACCTCAGGCAGCAAGAAAATGATGTAGTGAAACTGGTTTGGTCTGTTTTATTGGATCAATTGTGTTGATCCAAGGAAAGACCTTCTTTAGTTGTTTGGTTAAAGGTTGCCACCACAGCTCATTCCCTACAGCCCAGTTTAAGGTCTTCAAGCCCTAAAAGTCTGAAAAATATATCCTGACCTCTGGAAGGAGAAAATTCATATTCACAGTCCCGATAGGCTGACCAACAATGGACAGGTTTGACAATTTAAACAAGTATTTCCCTTGGAATTATGCAGGATTTTATGGTAGGAAACACTGTGACAGAGGTTTTCCCCACATGGGGTTTGTGCTGTTCCAGCCCAGGTGAGTTGACACCTTTAGTTGTAACTCACTCAAGATCCAACAGATTTATGTGTGGTAAGGACAGGGAGGGGGCTTTGGGACAATTTTTTTAGTCTGTAGTGACATAAAATAAGCATTATTTTCTATTCTGTCAACCTTTCAGTGGCTTCCTTTAGTGTACATTTATTTCCCCACAGAGCTGCTTGGTAGAGCGTATCTTCAGTGCTGTATGATGCCCTCATAGAGTTCTCTTCTATACAAACCTTATTTATTCAGCTTTTATTCCATTTATTCCGCTTGCTGATTGTTTGCAAGAATTACTCTCTACTTGTTAGACAACTGAATTGATATTTCTCCACCGTGTTTTCGTTTAAGCTCGAACATTGTCTTTCTGGTTCTCATTTATCCTGCTGTATAGAGAAATAAAAGGTTTTCCAGAAATGTCTGTGCTCCCCAGAGGCATAACATTCCAAAAGCTTGTCCCCTCCTGCACTGAAGGCAGGAAGAATATTCCTCCAATTTCTGTGAAAGCAAGTTTAGGCACTGCTTGTATAAACAAGGAGATAAATCCAGCTTTACTTACATTTATTCTACTTTTGTCTGACTCGAACCACAGCTTAAAAAAAGATAAATTCTTTTTTTTTAAGGATGCACTTCAATGGAGTACTTTCAATTTTTAGTGTTTGACAGTTGTGCTGCCTGTTTTTTTCCCTGGAAAAGACCCTCCCTCTTGTTTATCCAAGAAAAACATGCAATGTTGGAAGCATGTAGGAGTCTATTCTACTTCTGGCTGACCGTAAATGAAATCAGCTCTCCTCAAAGCAAGAATATAATAAAATATTTAGAATTTCCATAAACCACATTAACCTTTTCGTGCAGCAATAAGGGGAAACTACTGGAGTGAGTGGATTCAGCTGCTGAAACAAGTCTTTTGGCTGCTGCTCATGTTGCCCATGTTAAAAGTCTTCCCATCGTGATTCCTGCTTGGAATCACTGCCTGCAGAGGAAGGAATGACTGATCACCTGAAACAAGGGGGAATAAAATCATATAAATATACATTTAAACATGTTGACACTTTAACAGCAAACAATTGCTTCTTGATTTATGTGTTGGAATTGCCTCAGGAATAGGGAATGATGCCCAGGACCAAACCCCAGTGGCCTGTCCAGTTTATTCTGTTTACTCTTTTCAATATTCAAACTTTTCCAATGTGTCACGTCACATCTTGTGAGACAAATCTGCCTTCTCAAATCAGCCCACAGAGGGAAGAAAAACTGATTTGACTTTTCCAGGTAGGGAAAAGATGGGCTGTGTGGGGAACTGATGTACCCAGTTGAGTGAAATCATGATTGGTGTTGGAGCATCAAGCATTTTGAAAGTCATATAATAGCTTTGGGGACTTACTTCATAATTTAGCAGGAACTGTGTGACTCAACCACACCAGGAAAATCCCGTGAGCAACTTGAACATTTCAGTGTTAAAATTGAAATTCTGAGAACCGTCTCGGTGTTCCTCATGCCCAGGTAGCAACAGTGAAATCACGTCCTGCATGGAAGAGGCAAAAGAAATCCGTGAGGTGTCGTAACTCACAAAGCCAGGCGGGAAGGGAGCTGGGAGTTTGGATTGACAGGAAGCTGAACAGGAGCCAGAGTGTGCCCAGGTGGCCAAGAAGGCCAATGGATCCTGGCCTGGATCAGGAACAGTGTGACCAACAGGTCCAGGGAAGTGATTCTTGCCCTGGACTCAGCATTGGTGAAGCCACCCCTGGAGTCCAGTTCTGGGCCCTCAGCTCAGGAAGGACATTGAGGGGCTGGAGCAGGTCCAGAGAAGAGCAACAAGGCTGGGGAAGGGACTGGAGCACAAGTACTGTGAGGAGAGGCTGAGGGAACTGGGGCTGTTCAGCCTGGAGAAGAGGAGGCTCAGGGGAGACCTCCTCACTCTCTACAACTCCCTGACAGGAGGGGGGAGCCGGGGGGAGTTTGGTCTCTTTTCCCAGGCAGCTCTCAGTAAGATAAGAGGGCTCTGTCTTAAGCTGTGCCAGGGGAGGTTTAGGTCGGATATTAGAAAGAATTTCTTTCCAGAGAGGGTGCTCAGCCATTGGAATGGGCTGCCCAGGGAAGTGGTGGATTCTCTGTCCCTGGAGGTTTTTAAGATCAGACTGGATGTGGTATCAGTGCCATGGGCTGGGAACCACAGTGGGGTTGGATCAAGGGTTGGGCTTGATGATCTCAGAGGTCCCTTCCAACCCAGTTGATTCTATGATTCTGTGATTCTATGAATACCCTTTCTAGAGCTGTTTTCCCCACAGGAATATTTAATATATCCCCCTTTCACCATGATGTCTCCAATGCTGCACCATGACCTTCAAGGAGGGCTGAGGAATTTCTCCAGTTCCTCTTTTCAGCCTTCCCAGAGACGTGTCTGGGGGAGAATTTTTGCAATCTCTTGTCACAAGGCAGCATCTGATAATCAAAATGTCATCTGAGCTGGAGTCTGCACGCAAGGAGAGGAATTAATGAGCCGAAACATATACATGGAGAAAAAATGTGTTATTTAAAAAAAAACCTCATGGTTTCCTCCTTCAATGAAAAGCTTCTCTTAAGTGTTTATGAAGGCACTGGGATTTTAACGGAATTACTCAGATGTTTAAAGCTTGTTATTTGTTAAAATACCTCATAGCACGAGGAAATTTAAGTTAATGAGCACATTTCCCTCGTTCATGCTATGCAATTTCTTTCTAGTCTTGGGACTCTTGGGTATTCTATTGAACAATGTTAGAAAGCATTAATGATTAGGCAGAATTGCATCCAGAAAGCATATCTGGATATATATATGGCAGTGTAGGATTTAACAGGGATTTCCCTCTCTCTCCAGGCCGTGATGCTCATTTAACAAAAATGGAAAAGGGAAATAAACCTCAGTAAATGAGAGGAGTCTCAAAATAATTTCCATTTTTCCAAAACCTCTGAGGAAGTAGGACACTTTTATTAGCTACTATCAGGTAGCACACAAATAACTGCAGATCCAACTGCCTCAATTCTTGGAACTTGCCAAAGAGCTTAATAGAATGATGAGAACTTCAAGTTTTAGGTTTCAGATCCTGGGTATCTGTCAAGCTACAGTGTTAATACTAAACTTCTCATCCCCAAACCAGTCTGCAAATTCAAAATGAAGCTATAAAATGCTGTTAAAGGCTTTTATTTTGCATCTTAAATTCTGTTCTCCTGTTCTGTTCCACATATTTTATTGCTAGGATGTCCTTTCGAAGTAACATTGCAGCTCATATCAGCCTTACTCTTCCCCAAAAGGTTTCTAATTTTTTTTCTTTTTTTTTTTTTTTTTTTAATAGCAGAATGATGCTGACATTTCATAGTTTTATTTCTTGTCAGGAATGGGGATGACTGGATTATTTTCCTTCTGAAAAGGGCTGTCAGGAGATTTTCATTCCCATTTTGGTTTTTTTAACAGGGGAGGCATCACCTGCTTTGGATTGTAGGACTGTGATACCTTGCCAAGGGTCTGGGGGTGTGGAGAACATGGTTTGCTGGGAACATTGTTTGTTTGTCCTTGTAGTTAATGCTGGAATTTAATAAACAACATGGATACATTAGTCTTCTTTGAAGAAGGCAGTATAGATACATATATATATATACATATATACGTATATATACATTCATTTATGCACACGTGCTATATGTACTTGCAGTTACAATAAGCATTTTCCATACCTGTAATTGAATTTAAGGAAAGGTCAGAAAACACAGATCTGCAGCAACCCAGCTCTTGCTCTGCATGACCACAACATGTGAAGCCACTGCAGCACATATTTTCAGACATCCCATTATTCAGGAAATTGCTCTTTGACTTACAAGCTTTTAATCTAAGCACTTTTTTTTTTTGCTTGGAAAAAGCCACCACTGTTTGCTTACTAAAAAGAAAAAAATATTCCCAAATGAATTTATTGCTCAAATAATTTAATTTATGTGTAAGTCCAGGAAGAAAAGTCTAAAGAGGAAACTAAAAGGAGTCTAAAACCTTTCTGGGTAGTTTTTGGATTTGAAGGTTTTGCTTGGTTGGCTCTGTGCAAAAATTGCCTTATTTCTTAATTTTGTGATCAAAACAACAAATTTACACAAAGATTATATTAAGAAATTGTGCTAATAATAATTTTATGCAAAATTTTCATACCTCTAAGTTAATACCAATTTTCTTCGTGGATAATAAAATTCACAGGAAAAAGACTCTGGAGCTCCTGTAGCAAGTCCAACGAAAGGCTACAAAGCTGATGAGGGGACTGGAGCATCTGGGCCTGTTCAGCATTGAGAAGAGACACTGAGAAAGGACCTCACCAATGTCCATCAGCATCTTCAGAGAAAGAAAAGAAGAAGACACAAGCCAGAGACATAAAATCAAGATTTCAAGTTTTATAAACACTTTGAAATGTACTCTCCATGATTTGCTTCAGAAATGCCAAAAATGCTTCTAAATAGAAACTGGTTTATCAGTTTACTTCATTGGTAAAATACATATATTTCTGTCACTACCTTTTTGTAATGCCATATATTAGTTTTTCCAGGAGATAGCCTTCATTTCCCCCCATAAGAACATATTCAGTGTGCACTGGAAGAAATAAGAGTACTGGACTTCCCCACCCAGCTCTGTACTCCAGGAGCTCTTTTCCCCCTGCAAACACCTGCAGGGAGCACTAATTGGTAGTCATGAGTTGGTTTTCCTGGAAAAATAACAACTCTAACAGCTCTTTATCAAGAGCTGTTAAGAACAGGGATTTTTTTTTTTTTCTTTCTCCAAACCTTTAGCTTTTTCTTACCTGTTTGTAATTATCCCCACACTCACATCCATTTATTACCTTCCCTCTGGTTTTCCTTTCCCTCTTTACAGGGAGGTGACGACTCACACTGCTCAAATTGCCCCGTTGCAAAAGCACTTTGATCAAATGAGGGCTCAAGGAGACTCAAAGATTATTTCTGCAGGGAAAGACAAGGCAAATGGATCATTGCTGTCACTGCTGAGCAGCAGCTCCTGAAGGACTGGATTTAAAATGCATTATCTTTAATGTAATCAAAGGAACATTTCATTTAATTTTAAACTGCCCTGCAATATTTGTTAGTGCTACAGTTTCAGGGTGTTGCAGGGACAAAAGTTAATCACACTGACTAGACAAACAGTAATTTATTTAATTAAGGGTAGCCTACTTTCTTTGTGTAATATTTTTTCCAACTTGGTGTACACATAGATCATCTAAAAAACAGGAGGAGCACAGATGTAAATAATCTTTCAGGGTAGAGGTGCTGAATCTATAGAGGTAAGAGGCTGATGGTTTAGGAAACTACAGAATAGAAAGATGTTTTTCTTGCCACTTCATGCCACATTTTAGATTTAAATGAGAAGAGACTAAACACGTCCATGGCGTGGATTTTCCATAATCTACCCATGGATTACCCAGGCAGCACAAGTGTCATTTTGGGGTATTGCCTAGACACTGCTCCCAGAGCCAGTGATTAGGGGGACTTTGCAGCCTTCTGCCTGCTTTCCTATTTTTGATTTGCACTTGTGTGAAAAGGGGATGAGCTGCAGCAGTGATGGAGGGGGAGAAGGTCTCTTTTCCCTCCCTGAGCAGCAAGAGGTGCTGGGACAAGGCAGGCTTTGAATGCTTGGGCTGATCCAAACCCACGTATTTCCTCTATTCTTAGGTATTCCCAGAGGCTCTAGAAAGCAAGTTAAGCCACCCAAAGCTGCCTCTTCCTGATGGCTTTCATTTCTGTGACAGTCACTCATGATCCTTCTGGTTCATCCACTCTGAGATGATGATGGCTTTAAAGAAAGAGAGAGGTTTATGAACAAGTGAAAAGTGGACAGCTGGATTTAAATATACAGCAGGAAAGGGATGGAAAATAGGAAAGGATGTTTTGAAAAAGTGAAAGACTAAGACTGTTATTTTTAAGGATCCTTCAATGGTTGTTCCTTATGTAACAACCCACTGCCATAAAATGAAACTTGAACATCCAAAACCTTTAACTGGGAAAGATGGAGACTGAAGAGCTTCTGTGCATTCCAGATATCACAGGACATCAAATATCACAGACACAAATCAGGAACCAACCACCTCCCTAAAACACCTGGAGAAAAGATCATCATAATTACAAATGGAAACCAGGATTGTACCAAAGGAAATATGAATGGAACAACACATAACTAGAAAAAGACTACAATATATGACTAGAAAAAGACTACAATATATGACTGGAAAAGCCAGGCCAGCTGGCTGGAAACCAGGACACACCTTCCCTGGCAATCCCTGAGATATGTGGTTCCCTAGAAAAGCCATTTCCTTCCGTATTCTGTTTTTTATTGCCAGAACATGGTGTCCCCTGTGCAGGTATAAAACCAGAATGAGCACAGGGAGCTTTGCAGGGTGCTTTTCGGTTTATAGCTGTTATAGGAAAGAGAAATTAGTGTGATTTTTCTCCACCCAGATTTTTCAGATGTGCTTTTTGGTTCAAGAAACTGCATTATCAGTAATTTATTTGTGGTATTCTGACTTTAACTGAGCTCTACAGCGAGAAATTTTTGTTTAGAGCCAGCCTTTACTCTTTTCTTATTTGCCTTCTGCGATATCTACACTGCACCCCTCAAGAACAAGACAAATATAGTAAATTTAAGTGAAAAAAAGCCTGTTACATAAAGCACTTATTCACTAACATAACAATATCAAACCATCAGCAACACTCAGGATTTAGGAGACCAACATAAACATTTGCTGGTGTTCATATCTCTATTTTCTTATCACAGCATTGTGTTTGAAAGTTTTCAGTTATAAAGGCAAAGAAGTTCTTTTTCCAGGATGTCAATCCTTGTTCCAGCACTGCTCACCTTCACACCAGCCTTCTTCTCAGCCAAGCAGAAAAGTGCAAATGGAAGTAGCACTTCCAAGCCAAGAAAAGAATAAAAGGAAAACGCTCTGAACGTGACAATTTGGATAAAAGCATTTCTGTGCATCCTCCCCATTTGTGGCAGAAACAAGAAAAGAGGAGCCATTTGATCTGCTTTTCATTCCCAGCTCCAGTTGTGGGTACTCCCAGAGAGAGCACCTGCAAAGGATAAAAGAATAAAAGGTATCATTTTAAGATAAATTCCTGAAAATTCAGAATCAGGCTCTGTGCAGTACCAGTGCCCAGCTACAGCTGACCTCCACTCCCAAAATCTGTGACAGAGAAATGTTATTTTTTTTTTCCTGGTTCACCACAATGTAGCTCTAAAATTTTCTCAGGGAGGTCAGCTGTAATGGATCTTCTCTGAAAAAAAAAATAAACACTAACCAGGTTCAACCTGAACTGATTCTTGAGGTCACTGAGGTGGAAAATGCGTAGAACTACCTTAGTTTTCCAGAGCTTGATTATAGGTGGGTAACTCACTCGACTTGCAAGCCAGTTCCTTCCACCACACTCAAAGTAATGAAAAAAGGATTCAATTTTCTTGTTTCAAGTAGCTGCATAACGCTATGAGAAAATCTGGTTTGCAGAAGAAAAAAAAGTAAAAAGCAAGCTTTTATTAATTTCCCTTCAAGATTTCATTAAATTCAACAACAGCAGCTGCATTTAGAAACAAACTGTCACTTCCCGAGGACTGTTACTCCAGACCAGACTAAACATTTACAACTCAGCATCACGATCATTTTGAGTAAACTGATTTTAAGGCTCCTCTTCTTGGGTTGGGAGGAAAACAAAAAGAAACTATTTATACAGGCAACCTTTTTTTTGCTCTTTTAAACGCATTACAGCATCTTAACCCTCGCCAAGATCTTCTGTGAATATCTTGTATTTGATAAAAAAAAAGGGAAAAAATAGCAAGAATTTCTCCACTCTGTACTGGGTGCAGCCATGGGCAAGTAATAAACAACAGCATTTATTTGCAATAATCCTGGTTTGTGCCACTAACCACCAAAAAAACACACAAAAAACCCACAAAAGAACCCCTTCAAAATGCTATCTGAAATATATATTTTGTGTACTCAAAGCAAGTACATTGCACCTGATAAGTTTGTGAGGAGAAATGAGAGCAAATGATTTCTGGAGGCTGGTGATTTACAGGTGAACAATGCCAGGGAATGGAAACAAGAAATGTTTTCAGGACTTTGAGGCAGAGAAAGTAAAGGGTAAGAAGAGGAGAGCAGAACATGTCCTCTCTGGGAATAAAGAGAATTTCAGCCAAAGTGGCCTCATGTGAGCCACCAGGAAAAGTCCTTGGCAGAGCAAAGCAACAGGACCTCAAGGCATATAAATTTTTGGCCACAACCCCATCACTGATTCCCTCCACAGCCTGGAGCAAGTCACTCCAGAGGAGCTGAGCAGCACAAGTTCAAATGACACCTTGGCAGCGAGCCCATAAATCCTGGTGCAGCCTCCCACTGGCTCATTTCTCCTGTTTCTTGTGGAAAGTTTTCAGTCCACACCATAACAAGATTTAATGTTCAAGTCATTGCACCCATCACTGACCTGCTCCTTGCCACCAAGTCACCCCAGCTGTCAGTGCCAGTGGGTGCTGTGGGGAGACCAGGTGGGTGGCACCAGGAGGAGCAGCAGCAAAACCAGAGCTCATTGAAGTCACTCTTGCACCGCCCTGAAAAAGCTCAGGAGAGAAGGTGTGATGATCAAAAGACAGGTGGTAACAGTTTCAAACTAAAAGATGGTCCACTTAGATTAAACAGAAGGATTTTTCACAGTGAGGGTGGTAAAACACTGGCATGTGTTGCCCGGAGAGGTGGTGGATGCCCCATCCCTGGAATTACTCCAGGGCAGGTTGGACAGGGCTGAGCAACTTGATCTAGTTGGAGATGTCCCTGCTCTTTGCAGGAGGGTTGGACTAGATGAACCTTAAAAGGTCATTTCCAACCCAAACTATTCTATGATTCCATGACTAACTTTTACTCAGAAGAACATCGGGTGAACCAGACCCACATAGGTCAGACTGGAGGGACCTAAACAAAACTCCTCCTAAATACAGGCAGGTTATGGTTTAAAAAAAAAATGTAGGAGGTGGCAGAACAAAGGGGACAGTGGAGAGAAGAGGCAAATAAAATATTCTTCAATGCTGAACCATACACTAGTTTTTTTATACTCCACTGTCTGGGGCTGCTGCTTAGTAAGTCTGACTGGACTAAAGAGTAGAGCTCCTGAAAGTGCAGCAAGTTGGCCTCTGGATGTCTGTGATGTACAGAATAGCAAGTAAAATATAAAAAAAAAAAACAGAGAGTGAGGAAACCTTCCTTTGGATAGATCTTTCCCATTTAATGTAACCGATAATCTTCCTGTAGCACCCATGGAAGAACAGTTCTATCCCAACAAATCACTGGGAAAAGGGATTGTCCCTGTCACACAGATTGGCATCAGTTCCAGTTTAGGGTTAAAAGTAAAACATCTGTTGATGCTTTTCCTGCTTGTTTTACACATGGCATCAAGATTTAGGATGTTTAATGTTTATTCCAGCTCTAATTTTCTTCACAAATTCTCCATCACTGTGGCAAATTAAAGGAGCAGATGCAGCCCTGGGAAAGTTTCCAGACTGATTTTGAGGAAAGTGAGGCATCCAATGCTTGCAGAGCTGAGTTGAGGTTTCTGATCAATGGTAATACCACACAGAGGATCAAAGAAGAGCCTGGTGGAAATAACTGGTGTGTGGAGTTGTATTGCATGGGTAGGATGCAGATGGTTTCTGTACCTCCCCCTGGACTCCCGCTGAAGAGATAAACTGCTGATCCCCATCTTTGATTATCCCTTCAGATCATCTGTATTGCCTTGTCCTTTGATGCAGCTGAATGCTCTGCTTTGCTATATGGGTAACTCATGAAAGCCCTTCCAAAAATAAATATACATGTAAGTCTTCTATGCATAATATTATTAAACTACTATTTTATCACCCAAAGTCTTTCCTACAAAGACACGACTTTTATCTCAGGTTTATGGCATTCGAATAACAAATGCCAATAATTCCTTTCTGCTTCCCTGGGCACTATAGAAAAAAAAAATCAACTCTTTTTTTTTTTTTTTTGCTCTAACTAAATGTTGCAGAGCATTTCATACACTGGGTTATTCATCTATGCAGCTTGTTGTATGTGAACTCCCACTAATTTTCATGAGGTAACGAGCATAAAAAATGGATTTGAGAAAATTCAATTACAAAATTAAACTGACCACGGTACATCTGACTAAGTAAATTCAATGCTTTATGAGTAGGCAAACAAGAGTTTTAGGGATGGGGTTTAATCTCAGAGGGGGTTTGGGAAAGCTGATGAAGATGGTACAGGTTTTTCTGCATAATCACAGTTTTTAGAGCAAAGCTAAGTTGAACGAGGTGCATCAGGTAAAAAACTACAAGCAGATGCTTTAAACACTAGTAAATACCTATTTAACTAACACAAACAAACATAAGAAGCCAAACAAACTGTTATTTCTAATACCTACAGTCATATCTTACTTCAGTGGCCAATTGCCCTTTCCACAACATGAATCCTTGTCATTTACTGGAAAAAGCCATTTCCTGAGAAGACTGTTTTGCTTTTAATCATATGGGAGAAGCCTGTGGGGAAATTGTAATATAAGTTGCAATTCACTCATTTTCTTTCAGCTCTAGAATTTATTCTGGTGCAAGATTGGCCAAGACAGCTTTCATTTCATCCTTATAACTTTATATTTTCTTTAGTATGGAGTAAAGAGACATTTTTTATAGCTCTTGTGCAAGGCATTATTCCTGTGTTAAGATCAAAATTGCAAACACAGAGAGAATGGTTTCATTTATAATAAAGGAAACATTAAAAAAAAAATCCTATGAATTATTGTGTCTGAAATGTGTGCTTGTTCTCTCAGAAGCACAGTTCATTATACAGCATGAAGCAGTAATACTGAATTACACAGTTTCAGCCTTCAGCAGAGCCCTAAAGGCCAGATCTTGCAGCTCTACTATGTGGCTGCTGGATTAAAAAATAAAGAGGTAAAAAGAGGGAAAAAAAAAACAAAACAAAACCAAAACCAAAAAAACAAACAAGCTGCCAACTGATAAATTCAATGTGCAGAAGTGAGAGCTCTCATATCTGCTGAGGAGAATCTTGCTGGTCATGGTAGTGGAGGGGTAGATTTCAATGTAAAAAGTGATTTCAATGTAAAAAATAATTTCAATATGATCAGATTTCCCCATTACAAAAAAAAAAAAAAAGCCTCTTAGGGAGTTATTTTTCTCTATCAAACTCAAAGAATTTTTCAATTTTTACTTTCCTCTTGCACCCACTTTTTCATTTGGCATCTGAACTGACATATCTAAAGGCAGGGAGTGTAAAGGGGGGATGGATGAGAAGGACACAGCACAGCCAAGAAACCCCATCACTTTTGTCAGGGTCAAAAACTGATGCCAAGGGGTTAAAAAAAATTTAACCAGTAACAAATCCCTCTCTGTCTCGTCAGCTCTAAAACAATTTCTAAAACATCCTGAATTTCCTAAAATCTTAAAATCCCCAAACCAATTCCTAAAACCTGACCCGCTGCCATTGCCACACTGCACTGCAGGACTGGGGATAACCAAGGAATGGGAGTGTTAAATTACAGTAAAATTACAGCACCCTCATGGAGCTCATTTTATGCATAATTTGGAAGAAAACTTAATGAAGGGCTTTCCATCAGCTCAGAAGACCAGGAGGTACTTTCAGAAGTGCACTTCATTTCTGAGGTTGTGTTCTGAGCCCCAGCCACAGTTTCAGCTCAGTACCAACCATGCTTTTTTTTTTTTTCTTTTGAAGAATCAGATATTTTACAAGATTAGCACTAAGCAATTATCCTTATCTTCATCTTAATGGCATTACTAATGAGATTGAAGCTGTTTGTCAATCATTAGTGAAGCAGAACTCCACTGTGTTCCCCCAGAGGGATCCTGGCTCTGGGGACGGTGTCGCACTTTCCCTTCCTACCTTCTCTCTTGTTGTCCAAGAAGCCTCTGCCTTTCCCAGAGCTCAGCCATCTGCTCCCCCACTGCTCCAGCAGCAGTGGAAAATTCCCTTTTGTCTGAAAGGTGAGCTGCATGCTAAATCTGCATGACAGGATCAGGAAACATCTTAAACCAAATTAGCAAGACAGCAAAGCAGAGCGCAGGGGTTATAAATTGCATTAGCCATCCTAAGTGTCCCTCTGGCCTCAACTCCTGCTCTTTGCTTTCAGTCTTACAAAAGAATAGTTATGCTATTAGTTTCCCAAGACTTTTTCTGTTCCTTTTAGGAGGAGAAATTGAGGAGCAGTGGAATTGCCAGTAGTGGTGTCCCCGACCAGGTTTGACGGTGTGACCTGATCCAAACTGCACCCTCAGCATTGAAATGGTTTGCAGAAATAAATCCAAGCAAAGTTACCAGCCCTGTGGAGCAATTTCCTCCAGAAAACATGCACCCACCTGCCAGGGGACAGACACCAAGTCCTTTGCAAACCCAGAAGAATGAAAACACGAGCAGACTGCTCAGTTGTAGCTCTTTCAAACACGTGTGTGATTTTGTTTCTATTTGCTCCAGGGTCTCATCCTTCCCTGCTTTCCTCTAACTACTTTTCATACTTAATTTGCTGGACACAAACACCCTTCCCAACATATTTTAACTACAGAAAAACTCACCACAGATCCAGTGGTGTACCCAATACAATGTGATGACAGCAAGACAAGAACTTCATTTGCAGTCACTGCTCAGCACCCAACCATCAGCACAAGAGGACAGTGCAACACCCAAGGGAATCCTTCACGAAAATTGATTGGAATCTGGTAATTTTGTCTTTTACTGCCATCCTAAACACAAGATGAGATGAGGTTTTTAGACTTTTCCTATGCTGGGACTGCAGAGGGACTCATGGATCTGCTCCTCCCTGACAAACTCCAGCATTACTGGAACAAAAACAGTGCTGGAAAGACACTTCTTGTCACTTGAGATTAACTTGTACTTTCTCAGCAGCTCTATAAAGGCATCAAGGACACTTTGTTCACAGAAAAAAATAATCCCAAACTGCATCTATCAGTGTATTTGAAATTATTTTTCTGTTTTTCAGCCAGAAATCCTATTTACAACTATGCTCTAAAACGGTTTTGTCAGGACTCTCTCCTGTGTTCTCCCAGGCATGAAGTCTGAATTCTTAATAACTCAAAGAGAAGGTTCTTGGAAATCTGAGGAACACAAAAATGGTGTTCCATGGAAGATATTCTCCATGATAAATTGAAGTTGGAAAATACCCCCCTCCTGATTTGCTCTCCAAATGTTCATGCTGTACAGCTCTGAATAGTGGGGGGACTAATCAGCAAGAGAAACAAGTAGATGGATTTTTCTTTCTTAAGGATCAACCTGTTCCTTCTCCAAAAGGCATCCAAGCATTTCTGCTCCCAGTGCAGAGCTGTGCAGAGCTTGGGTGCAAACTTTGTAAGTAGAGATTGTTTAGAAGGATTTTGAAATAATTTTGAAGAAACACGTATTTTACATTGAATATGAGATGGAAGAGGGAATAAGAGAGAGTTTAAAAAGACAACAGCATCAGTGATTCATAACTGCAAAGAGATTTGATTATTCAAAGTCAGACCAGAAGGACATTGAGGGAAAGAAATGTAAAATTGCAGAAGGCAAAAAAGGTAACTGGAGATGGGAAGGCCAGTTCTTGGATACACACTGAGGATATTTACTATTATCTTGGAGTTCAATAAGTGCCCAAATTACCAACAACTGGGGTTTGAGACAGGTAACCTACCCTTGGAGTGATAATTAGACCATGTCCAGCCTTGTGAGAGGGGCAGCTTTAGTCTGGATCAGGAAGGAGTCAGAGATGCACTGACAGCTCCCACCCCAGGACAGACACTACACCAGCCTCTCCTAAATGCACAAAGGACACTGCTCAGCACTGTCAATAAGAAACTTAGCCCACAAGAAACATTTGTTTGTAGTTCAACATCCCTATATCCACAATTCAGCTGAGTCTGATTACTGGGGCAGTGAATTAGACTCCTCATGGATTTGCCTTCCCCCTGCCAAAACTGCTTTGGAATTTAATGTTTAAAACAAGATTTCTCTTTTCAGGAACACACACTCACCCACTCAGCACACACTGAGTTTGCCAACAATTAACCAGCCAGTCTGTCTGTAAAATAATTAAATGTTTTAAAGAAACGAAAAGTTCTACTTAAATGAAAAAAAAATTCTATTTAAATGAAAAAAAGTTCTGTTTAAATGAAAAAAACCTACAGACGAAACAGCATGATTTTTCTACCATTTTTTGAAGGCAACATGATTTATGTCTTGTGTTACCAATCATGTGAAAGTTGTGGTTAAGACTCAACAACAAAGACCTTGATCTCACTGTCACTGACATTTCTCAGAAAGTAATATTCTTTTCAAAAGTGCTTAGAAAGGTTGACCAACCTCATGCTTCTGTTGCCAGCAATCTGAAACATGAGAGCTTTCAAATATGGACCTGTGGCTTTTTTATTCTCTCCATTCCCTTTGGTAGAAATCTCCCAAATATTTTACTGCTAGAACTTAATCAAACTGGATTCCATCTCACTCATCAACCACCACACAAACTGTGTGGAGACACTTCCCTAAATACATTTTGCATTTTAGGTTTCATCTGCAACACACTACAGAGAAAGCAGCTTATGGATCCACACCAGATTCCAGGAGGTGTCACCACACAGGATGGTGTTTGCAGAATACAATTTACTGTAAACTTGTTACCATGGCTGCTCCCTTTAGGATTGTTCTTACATTTACTTTCTTCAACTTCTTTTTTTCTTTTTTTGACATCTGCACTTCTTGAAACTACACCTGAATAAATCCTCATGCCTTTTCCAGTTGCTAGGACTGATCACCTTCCTGAAAAACTGCAGAAGAGAGCTTGAAAGTATTAAAAAAAAAATCTTCCAAACTGGACATTTGGAGATACCGAAGGCGATCTGAAAAAAAAAGCAGCGAACCAAAAAAACCTCACAGTTGAGCATGTTTGCACTTCTGTGCTGTAGATATCACTGGGATGAAGGCTTTGGTCCCTCAAGGTGCTACTTGATTATAAATCAATATTTCATGGGCTCAGCAGATAAAGAGTCACAGAGTTCAATCCCCCTTGTCCCCATACAGGAACTGGGATGGACTAGAATGAGGATACAAGATCATCGTGTGTTTCAGCACTATCAGCTGAAATTGTTGGTAAAAAAAGCATGAAGCAGTGATGATACTTTTTTAGCAGTTCTCATGTTTGGGATGGCAAAAAAAGTCATCCCAAACTTTCTAGCACATGAAGTGAATCATTGTACGGCTTGGACAGCTCAGAATTGCTTCAATTAAAATTCATTTCCACTTTTATTTCAATTCCTGAATTATTGACAACTTGTATTCAAAGAATTTGCTGCTTCTCCAGCAACACATGTGCTCAAGTCTGCAAGAGAGATGATGCCTAAGACACTACCAAGCAACATTTCTCCTAGTACAGCATATTTTTATGAACTCAAATGTACTACTCTAAGAGAAGAACAAACCCAGTTCCAAAATGCAGGATAACATCACATCATCAATTAATGATCTGTAATATCATACCTCGAATGCTTCATTTCTCTTCTTTCTCTCTCCACATGATGTTTACCTGGTTAAAAAGAAAAATGAAACAAGAAAATGATGCAAACTGAGGGGAGAGCTGTATATTTTGACAAACTGTTATGACCTTTCCCATTGCAATTTACATACAAATATTTCCAAGACTTTTTTATTCAATTGGGAAAATTAATTTACATTTTGCCAGGAAATATAACCTTTCTGGAAAATGTGACCCCAAAGGAAAAAAATCAAAAACAAAACAAAAAACCACTATTAAAATTATACCATCAAAATTACATTTGGAATTAAATTTTCAATTCTGTACTCTACCCTTCTTGAAAGTCAGGTCTTATATGCCATGAACACAGGCAATATAAGCAACAAGAAGAAAGATGAAAATTCAATGTACAGCAAAGTTTTCCATTAAACACCTGAGTTCTGAAGCCAATCCACACATCCTGTGAACAGGAAAATATTACACAAACCTGTCCTCAAAGTGAAATGACTGGAAAGCAGCGAGACAAAGGCTGTCCAGCCCCAGTTTGATCTATCCAGAAAACTTATATGTTTTAGGTAAGTCAGACAGCACCCAAAGGAAACTGTTTGGGTTTCCTTTCAGCCCATATTTCTGTTACATTTAAGCCATTTAAATCTTTTAAACTTCGACTGGGTGTGGAAGCTTTTCTGTCACTGCTACAAACCATTCCCTGTGACAGCCCGAGCCAGCAGAGCTGGGTGTTCAGGTGTGGTGTGAAATCAGTGTAAAGGGACAATTCCAGCTTGGATTAAAGGGCTCGAGAGAGCAAGTGTAGGAGCTCCACAGGGATCCCACTGCAGGAGCTAATCCAGGATTCCTGCTTGGAGAGTCAACCAGGCCAACAGGTTATCCTGGGCCAGCAGAGCTGTGTAATTCACTCTGTGTGTGTGTGTGTGGCTTCCTCCAAACCCACCCAGGGTTCTCCTTTCCCAAACACTGCTGGAATCACAAACCTTTGCTCCACACAAGTGCCGGCTTCCCGGTATTCCCACCAAAACACCCTCCAGTTTTAAAGCATTTCCCCACAGGTCCTAGTGCCTGGAAACAGAATATTTTCATTCTCTGTGAAAGAAAAAGGGTCTTTTAGTCTGCTAGGTTGACAGCTGTTGCAACCCAGAGCAATCCCACTGAAGCCAGGGGAGATCCACGACCTCACATCACCTCCAGTGCTGCCAAGGCACCCAGGGGATCCTCCACCCAGCACTGTCCTGCTGCTAATTAACTCCTGCCCCACTTCTCAGGTATTCCCTGTTGAGCTTTTCTTTCTAAAACACGATGTTCCTGTATAAATCCCTCCATCCTCATGCCTGAAGAGATTAAAAATTCCTCAACCAGGTGCACAATACTCTGTTCTGCTCAACGCCTGTGCAGGTTCCATCCTACCGAGAGCAGTGCCAAGCACGTGGGAAGGAGAGAGCTCTGGTGGAGAAATGAACAACTTCCATATTGATTTGATGAGTCTCACAATCCTTCTCGAATAGATTGCTCATCACTTTGGTTTGCCTTGAACATCCAGATCCTTTGAAACCTCCGCACTCTACATTTATTTGTGTCCTAATTACTTTCTCGAGTTCTGAGGGAGTAACCTGCAGTTTGATGCTCAGCTTGCAGATTCTCGAGAGCTTTGGGAAATTAGGAGTGCCTTGATTTCCTCTGTCTTTGCTGCCAACAGGAGGTAAAATCCTGAATGGGTTTAAGTAGCCAGAACTGCTTGATTTGTGCAGAGCACACCCCACTAATGTGCCCATCTCCCAGGCAGTGCAGTGAAACTTGATTTCCATCCCTGAATGTTGCTTTAGGAACACGAGGTGGAAGCTCCTTTGATCAAAAATGTAGTCAGAGCAGGATTTTCAAAGTATTCAACTCCCACTGAAATCCAAACCCTACCCACTTGCTTTAAAGAAAACAGATTTAGGCCAGAACTGAACACTTTTGAAAATCCAAACCTGAAGCAGAATAACTTTGTGTGGTCACCACTTGCTAAAGGAAAAAATCTGATCAAATGTAGAATGACAGGAATTTATCTAAAACCATGCTAGAACCTTTGCTGAGCTTTGAACAGTTTGTTTGCAATTAATTTGTGATTTTTCCTTACCTCCCAAACGATGAGTTCTGGGAGCAGCTGGGAGCTGGACTGCCACAAGTGTTGTTTCCATGGCATTTCCAGTCTGACTGGAAGCCAAAAACACTAGAAAGCTCATGAGACAGCCTGTTTTCAAGAGTTCTCAAGCAAATTTTGGCTGATCCAGTATGTTTTGATGACTTCAGAAAAGCATCCAAACTGAGGCACATCTCATAGCCAAGCTGAGCCCAAATCCTAAAGAAGTTTGCCTGCAACAAGGTGTGGTTTGAGAAAGAAAGGAATGGGCAAATACTTTCTGTGGTTTATTAGAGACATTTAAAGGCAGAGAGAGAATTAAAAAAAAAAAAAAAAAAAAAGAGATCCTGAAATATAAGATTGACCCACTGTTTTCCAGTTCAAGTGTTCAAATGTTACTAAAATCCAGTTCTCCTGCCACACAACAGCATTGATTTGGGCAAAAGGAATTTGGGTGGGGTTTGAAAATGGGGAACCCTGTGCTGGGGTCTTTTCTCTAGACAGGATATGTTTCTATATGTAAAACAAGAACAATTGCTGTTTTCCCTGTTTTACCCAAAGTTAGTTTGGGCTCCAAGTTCCTGACATGATGCCAACATAATTTGCAGTAGCACAGGCTTTTCCATCCATCCACCAGGGAGAGCAAAGGCAAAAATCTACACTCAGGTTTGTATCTGGAATTCCCATTTTCATTCCAGTGACAGAGCCTTTCCTTCAGCAAGCTGGATATTAGCTTGTTATCAGCTCTACCTTGAGTGCCAAATTGAAAGCATACAAAAAATAATAGTTCATTCCTGCTGAACACTTGTAGCTGAGGTGCCAAGTTGAGAGAAATTTGTTATGGTGAGACTTCGCAGCTTGAGCAGTCAGGGGAGTAATGGATTTTCCTGGAGTTGGAATGATATTGAAGACCTGACCAGAGAGATGAGTTTATAGGAAACTTCCAGTTCCCCCTGACTTGGGTCACTGTGAGGCCATGCACAGTTTTGTTCTGAGCAGTTTAGAGCTCCAGCTGTCCCGTTGGCAGCCAGAGGCAAATTTGGAGATGTGCTTGTTTCCTGCCTCACTTCATGCCATGGTTGGACACACACAGCACCTTCTGAGGACCAAGGGCCATCAGAAAGGCCAGAGGGTCACAGCTGGAGAGGAGCCACCAGCAGCTTTTTCTCTCTGCTCTCCCTGGTGCCTCCAGGGACACGTGGAGAGATGATGGAACACAGAGCCTGCAGCTTCTCCTCACGTCCCCAAAACACCTGAGCTCTCAATATCACGTGTGCCCTGCTTTTCAGACCCCCAGGACTGTGTCCTTTCCTAAGGGGAGCTGGATTCTTTCCAAGCAGGGAGCACACAGTGTCAAACACAGACATTTCTGCACGTCCTGGGTGGGAGCAGAACTGCCTGCTACAGCTACTGCCTCCATAAGCAGAGGGGAGAAGCTATAAACAAATAAAAAATTGAATGTATTAATTCACCCCACTCTCAGTGGACTACTGAGTTCATCATTTGATATAAATCAGAGAGAAGATGAATGCCAAGTATGATTCCAACTTCTCAGTTCACCTATAACAAGCTATCTCCTGGCTCCAAATCTCAACCAGCCACCGTGCAAGCAAATACCTGTACATGCCAGTATTTCTTGTTTGATCAGTGTCAAGGCTGCTTCCACTTCTTATTTCCAAAGAAACTAAGAAAATACATTTTTTAAAATTCACTGCAAAGAGTAGATTGAGTTATAAGATCAAACTGCCAATTGATTGCATTCTTCATGGTCACTGGGGCAAATTCAGGGGCCCAGCTGTGTTAGTCACCCTTTTGGAAAGCAGACACACCACATTAGCAGCTCTTTGGTTTTATTAGCTGCACCACTGATCCCAAAGAGACCTGAGCTCAGTTTGTTTTTCTTTCTGCTGCATATAATGCCTCTGGCTCCTGCTGGATGTGCTGCTTCGTTCTGCATTTGAATTTCTTGTTTTAAGTTCAGAAACGTGGCCCTCATTCCTGAATGGACTTCAAACCTCACGACACAGGCCAACCCTTGCACATAAATATATTGATTTATAAGAGCCCACTTGCAGTTAGGAATTGACTTTGGAGCAATGTGTCCCTGCTAATCTCTCATCATCCAAGCAGTGACAGGAATTCTGCTCAGTCCAATATGTGGTTACTCATCCCAAGGTGCAGCCACAAATTTCCCCCAGCAGGACTCCTTTGTCAAAGCATTCCTTTGCTGCAGAAGCCTCTTCTGTGGCAGCTCCACGGGCCTCTGAGCACTTTGACATTTCAATCGAGTTCTCTCAGCTCACAAGTCATTTTGGCCCTCTGTGCTGGGCAGGTTTGCTCTGGAATGGCACAGGAGAACGTTCCTTGCTGCTCCAGCAGCTCACACACCCTCAATTCCTCAGCAACACACTCCATGGGAAGCAGTAGGATCAGTGCAGAACCAAAGGCAGCTTGGAATATACTCCAAGGAAACATTTGGCCTGAGCCTGCTTGGTTTTCTTCAAATATAAATTATATACATATAATATATTCAGTGCTTAGTAATCTGTGTGCAAGAACGACTGAGAAAATGTATTCTCAGTATGGAGTCTGGGAAATTCCTGTTTCATACAGAGGGAAATTCCTATTTAGTCTTTTTTAGCTCCCTTCTGTTATTAAGTCCTAAACTGGATGAACTAACTATATCTCAGAATATCCTGAGTTGGAAGGGACCCACAATAATTTCATTTAAATATACAGTTATGTTATGTCAAACCACTGAGTCCAGCTGCCACCATTTCCTGGATAAACACCCAGAAAATCCTCTCTCAGATCCATCTGAAGTCTCCCTTTTCTTGTCCCTGCAGATCAAAGGTGTTTCTAGCACAGCTTTTAGACTTTTGAAAACTTCAGTCTGGTTGAAGCAGAGGAAGAAATGAGTTTGTAATTGCCACTTCTGTGCCTTGCTCTTACAAACATGTCATTATCAAAACTGAGACAAGGAGCATTGATTAAATTTAGTGCTGAAAACTTATGCTTTGCTTTCGATTTTTAGATAGAGAAGGAACTGTAACAGTTATTTTAACAAGGGAAAGAGAAAAGCCTTTAATCTCATGGATATATGCAGTCCTGCAGCAGAATACGGCCAGGAACAGAGATCAATACCTGGAAAATGTATTCCAACAAGCTTCTTTTGCAGAGGAGAGATGATTGGAAGTGACAGTGAGAGGTTGTAATAGTTTATCTCAACAGAAAAAATGCGAAGAACAGCAAAGAGGAAAGGATCTGCAATGTTCCCTGTCAAGACAACTTGTATAATTATATTGTGTCTTTTTTTAGCACAAAGAACAATTGAGCCAAATACCACGAAGGCAAATACCCTGTTTTCAGGGGAAATAAAATTGTCTTTAATGTTTTTAAGCTTGTTTTTTTAAAAAAAATGTGTTGCCACACAAAGGATGAAAACCAAAGGCCATCAGACTCCGAGATTTTGTTGTAATCACTGGAGAAGTTTTCCTCCAAGAGGGCAATACAGCAACAGTGGTATGGATTTAGGGGGAGGAAATCCA
Source organism: Corapipo altera (assembly GCF_003945725.1). Classification (NCBI taxonomy): domain Eukaryota; kingdom Metazoa; phylum Chordata; class Aves; order Passeriformes; family Pipridae; genus Corapipo; species Corapipo altera. Next base: position 12,807,048 of record NW_020884887.1, on the reverse strand, counting down.
AATGAAGACTGACGAGGAACATGGGAATTGATGAAAACAGCTGATTGTTTTACAAGAAATGGCTCACCAAAAACATAATTTCTGAAAGCTCATCAAGCAAATTGCTTCAGAACAGCAATGGATATTTCTCTATTTGAAGACATTAAGCATTTTTGGGGTATAATAATTAATCTAATTATCAGGTCTTCTAGCAAAACAACTGCATGTGGATTTCCTAAGTAATGAAAGAAGAACAATATTTTGTTTTTACCAGATGAATTTACAAGATGAGTGGTAAGGTCACTGTGAAAGTAAGAGTTCTTTAAATATATGAGGTACAGCACTTCATGTGAAGTCACAGTTTATGACCAAAGAATGAAAATCATAGAATATTAAGTCCCTTGGAGTCCTTCTATCAGCATCTTGCCTTTCTTTGTTATTACTTCATCAACTGGGATTCTTAATGAACTGTTTTAACATAGCTAAGCAAAGACAGACAGGTAATAAAGCAGATTAATTTGGTCATAAGGTTTTTCGATTTTCAGCATTGATTATTCAGCACTGTCATTAACAAACACTTTTTTTCCTCACTAAAAAGGCCATGAAACTCCCTGTGTTAAAAATGGTTTTGTTCCAGTTATTCAATTAATGTCTGCCCATATGCAAAGATCAGAACTTCAGACTAATCCACTTTACTGTAAGATTTTCCTCTTTTCATCCATCACTCCAGTAAAATAAAAATCCTCACACATCCCCTCTGTTCTAAGTAAAATAAATACACTTGAAACAGGCGAGTTAAATCAGTTAACTCAGCCTTCATTCACATTTGGTGATAAAAAACATGAGATCAAACAAACATTGTACTTGAAACCATAAACATTGCCCTTCAATCCTCCTGTCACCCTTCAGAGACAGCCCAAGTCCTCCTGTAATCCACAAAAGCAAATATTTGCAGATCCTTCATTACCTGAGAAAGCAAAATCTCTTTCTGGGCCCGTATTTGTCACACAGCACAACAGCTCCTCACCTGGTGACTCCCAGAGAATCAGAGAGCAAGAACAGGGACAGAGAGACCTCCATCCCACCACCTGGAGGATCAAAGCTCACCCAGGGCTGTCTCACCAACGCTGTCAATCACTGCAGCTGATTCAGATTTGCATTTTAAGCTCATTTACTAAGAGCAGGTTTTACCTTTCTAACACATGTCCACTTGAAATCTGAAGATACAAGAGCTTGCCCCAAAGTCTAGGGGTCTTTTGGTAGGTCCTTGATGAGAAACAGTGCAAAACTCAGGGGCAGCACCTTTGTTAAAATGTAATTAACCCAATTTGCATCCCAAAAACGGATGCTGGAAGACTTCAATTTGCAATGCCCCGGGAGAAATTATCCTTTTCTCATTGTGAAAGTCTATTTCTGAGAGAATAATTCTTTTCCTTCTGTAGAACTCAAGCATTAACAGCTCTGGAGCATATTTTTTATACAGTGTGTATGTAAAGTTTATCTATGTAAATTATATATTTATTTACATGAGTAGAGATTTAGTAAAGCGAGACTGAGAAAACAAATAAAAGATGGAGAAAATAAGCAACTGGTACAAAGCCTTCAAGGAGCCTTCATTTCCTTTTAATTTTCCGTGGGTGCAATAACTGCATCCTCTGGCTGTGTTTTCCTCTGCTTTTCACTCCCACTGTATCACATTCTGCACAATAATGGGAGAGTTTTTGTCTTGGCTGTGCTTCAAGACAGCTGACAGTGTGGAAAGTAAAGCCCAAAATGAAATGGTTTTGAATACTGGGACATGAGATCATTTCAAAAGAAAGAAATAGGATTTTTTTTTTTTCATTTCTCCCCTCTGTCCGTTGCTTGTTCTCCACTGCAGACCTTGGGATGAGGCTTCTGAAAGGAAAACCCTTAGGTCCTGTGATGATCCATTTTTCCACTCTTTCCCTTGTTTGTCACAGCCCTGAATGTTTTTCACTGTTATCTTTCTTTTATTTGAGATCTAGGATGGTCTTAAGTAAGACAGATAGTCTGTTTTCAGGGCTGTGACATGCATCTTTTTGTGAAAAATGACTATCACAGACAGACTGATTAATAGTCATTTTCTCTGTGGCAGGGGGATAGAAAGGGGGACACTGTGTGGAATATTTATTAATGAGGTACAGTCAGCACCACACAATGGATAAGGACTGGGGGGAGAAAGAAAAAGAATGACATAAAGGGAAAACTGTGCCCAAAAGCTCCAGAGAGAATGGGAAGTAGGTGGCCAAGCAGAACAGCACAAAAGGAGGAAGAACAGGAATGAAAAGCAGTGAGAACTGAGCAGGAGTCACATAAACTGAATTCACGAGCACAAAGGGCCCCTGTTTGATCCTCTAATGCAGGTAAATAATAGAGGGTGATCAGAGTAGCACCTCAGTGGCAAATTGTCCCATCTATTTTATCCTGAGCTGAATCGATGAGCACACAGTGTCCCTGTGCCAGCAGAGCCTGAGTCTCATTCAGTCCCTTAAATTTGCCACTCAAACACTAAATCACAGTTCTCAGATTAAAGATCTGCCAAAGGGAGCACCTGCTGGGATTTCCCTGTTATTGGGATCAGCATCTAAGAATCCCTGCCAGAATTCTCAGATTGAATTACCTGTCTCAGACAGGCCATACAATAAACTAGAGCTGGAAAGCAAATTTTTGTAGCTCACCAGAGTAACCTTTTCTATCAATTCAGCCATTCCTGAAAAACACCACGCCAGAAGTTTTCAAGACTCAAAATAACCCCCGAGACAGACATGTTTGCATCACACTGACACTGTTTTTTCATGTTTAAGAACCAGAGCACGTCACCTCTAGTGACAAACACTTGTCATGGACATGTTTTAGTCATTCATTAATAGCTTCTGAAATTCTCAGTAAAGCAAAGGAAAAGCCCTAGAAAATAAGAAAGAAAATTACCCTGCATATGTTAAAGCAACTTTGAGAGTAATTCTAACACAGGGAGCAAGGAAAGAATTAAAACATATCTATCCATCCACATGTGACACCATGTTGCCTGTAGATGTATAGTGGTCCCTCAGAAAAACAAACAAATTGATACATAATTAGAATAAATAAAGTCTGCTTTTATTTTTCCCACAAGTATTTATTTCCTCTCTGTTGTTTTTCAGAAGTGGCAGAAATAACCTCAGTATTTTTTTTGGTTTTAACACGAGGAGTTACTCTGTGCACATCCATGGTCAGCATTGCTCATCACTGACCTTTCTCACCAAGTAGTATTTTCACCCTCTAAAGGGGCTGTAAATTAATCTGAAATAGTGTTATGTAATACCTCATTTTTAACATTTTTCTTTTTTTTCTTTCCTATAGAAAATAAGAACTTTGCTGTGGAACAGCAGAATCCCCTGTGAATTCCTACTGTGTCAAGCAGAGGCTCAGAACCAGTGTGAGACCTTCAGTTCCTATTCCCAGTCCCAGGGAATTTTTAAAGTCCCTTCCCTTTCCTTATCTCTTAGGAAAATAGTGGCTTTTTTTTTCCCCTGTTACTCCACTTAGTCATAGAAAAAATGAGTCTAATGGTAATCCTGTTTTATTGTGTTCTTCTCAAAAAAACTAATTTTTCCTCATTGAAGGTACAGTTGCCTGATGGGTACGAAAGGAGCCTCCTCCTGATATTTCTGTCCCCTTTGGACCATTCCTTTCCTCCTCTGGGCTTTTTTTTATCTTTCATTTCACCGTGTATGTAAAGTGAAACTTGATAAAATTCAGTTGTTTAAAGAGCAAAAAGCTGGAAATATCATTGATTTAGGGGATTTTATTTTAGTTTATGTGTGAGCACAGATTCCTGTCTGGGAGAAAGGAGTGTGTGGATTAATAGGATGGAATGTCCTTTTGAAGAACACAGCCTTCTCAGAAATATGGGGTGTTTATTGTTTGTATTTCATGTGTACATCAAATATATAATAAAGTAACTCCATTCTGTCCTTTCACCATTTCTTATATTTCCACTCATTTCAAATTTTTGATCTGTAAAATGTAAAAGCTCCTGAAAATTGCTTGAAAAGGGACCATATTACAAATAAAAAACAGCACAAAACAAGATGAGCTGTATTTCTTTTTAATAGCTCATCATCAGTTCTCTCAGGAGAATACTTGTGTCTCTAGAAAGAAAACCACTTCAGCTGAAATAATTCCTGAGGTTTTTAATTAGTACATTCCTCTTCAGGAGTCATCTTTTAACAGCTAATTCCTTCACCTGCCCCTCTTTCTTAATTCTTGAAAACAATCCTCTCAGCAGCTCCGGCAGCGACGTGCTTTGCACGGTGACATTTAAAGACATGTCAGAAAAGAAACAATAAAACTGACCAGCTTTATTTAATTTAATTCAAACAGAAAAGAATAGACGTAATATTTCCTGGCAACACAGAATCACAGAAGGGTTTGGGTTGGAAGGGACCTTGAAGATCAGCTGGTTCCAAGGGACACTTTCCACCCGTCCTTTGAAGTTGTCACCCAGCAAACCCGAGAAAATAAAGTTACAACAATATTGATATTTTATCTTGTGTAATGATTCCAGTTCAATACTGAAGATCTCATGTCCACTCTTTCCAATGTACCTTCAAATCTACAAGCAAAACAGTTCAAAGCTTCAACCACTTCCCTACACCCAAATACACAGACGGTGTTCAAGTAAACACACACACTGAAAATATGGGAACTCTGGGTAGCAGGAAAAAGAAATTACTTGGAGAAAAATGCATATTCCTCTTTTAAACTGCTATATAGGCAGTTTCATTGGAAGACCTAAAATTGGAAGTGGACTGATTTCTTACTTCTGCACAATATACTGCCTGGCCTACTGCTGCTCAGTGATTATTTTCATGTGAACTTCAGGAGTTTCTGTTCTATTTAAAAATATATATTTTATTTTCTCCTTCACACAGGAGTTTGGGATTTTTTTTTTTCTCAGCAGTAATTCCATTTGTCTCACTGCTGCCAACATCACTGAACCCAAACAAGGCTGTTTACTCTTCTGCAATTCGAGTCACAGGAATAATAAACCCAGACACCAAAGGGCTGTGGGCACTGCCAGTCGAGGTGTTGGGCATGATCACTGAGGTTGGAAGACAAAATTTAGAAACCCCCCAAACTTGTACTGCAGAGACACAAGTGTGAGCAGCTTCATCTCCCCATCAATATTTTGGTGTTACTGCAATTCCTAATTTCTCAGATTTGTTCTTTTTACTTTCAATTATAATTTTTATTTTTTGTATTTATTTACAGGGGCAGTGACAAAACAAGGGTTTAAACTGAAAGAGTGTAAATTAGATTGGATGATAGGAGGAAATCCTTCCCTGTGAGGGTGGGGAGGCCCTGGCACAGGTTACCCAGAGAAGCTGTGGCTGCCCCATCCCTGGAAGTGTCCAAGGCCAGGTTGGATGGGGCTTGGAGCAACCTGGGAGAGTGGAAGGTGTCCCTGCCCATGGTGGGGGGTGGAACTGGATGATTTTTGATGTTCCTTCTAACCCAAACCATTCTGTAATTTTATAATTTTCCCTCTGAGGAATGAGTACAATCAAAGAAAACTCATTATACCCCAGATATGCTAGAAGAGCACTGAGGGGTTTCAAATCCAGCCCACGTGAACTTTGCTGCAAGACCAGGACAACTTCATTGACTTCTCCTACTTTCAGCTGCAGCATCCAATCATACATCAGAAAATCTGGATCATCAGCCTGATTTGATGGTATAGAAGGACTCTCAAGCATTGTGAGACAGAGTGATTCATCACAGGGACTGATTCCCAGGGCTCTGCTGTGTGAGAGGCTTTGGTTGGGCAAGTGCCAAATGAGTGCAGAGAGTAAAAAATAGTAGAAATATTCAGCAAGTAGCCTTTTCTTTTTTAAGCCACCAATAAACACAATAAATATTTATGTAAAAATAATGTCCTAACAGCTTCTGAAAAATGAGAAAAGCACAATGTTGGGTAACAACTGACTGCTTCAAACCCAGCACAGCTGAGCAAGCAGATGATGAAACGGAGGAAAACTGTAAAGATTGGTCTCGAAGTCACACACACAAAAATAGAAAAGAGAAGGTCTACGGAGGAGAATTTTATATTTCCGAGAAAGTAGGTTTGCTATTGACAGAGTAGAAGGAGAAATAACTTCTTTAAACATCTCTTTCCTACAGGAGGTCACACCAAACCAAGGGCCTGCTGAAATGTGGATGTGAGGGGTGAGTGGAAGGTGCAGTGTCGCTGTTAAAGTCGGGACGGGCAGAGCGACATAGAATCTTCTTCCAAAACAGGAGCAGGATTACAAGAACAGGATTACAGGATTGTAATCACTTTATTGTAACAGGTTGCAAACATTTATACTTTTCACATATCACACATGTCAGCTTTCTATTGGTGTCTTCATATAAACATGTATCAGGCTATACACATGTCATCCTACTATTGGTACACAGAGATCAGGTCATGCTTGTCAGCTTAATTATTGGTATTTTTATGTACACACACATCAGGCCATATTCATGTATAAATGTATCAAAAAATCAATGTATCAAATGTATAAATAAATCAGGATTGGCTGAAATATAGCAAACACAGTTTCTGTTGAGTCATCCTGACTTGCAGAAAGTACAGGAAGTCCATTTCTGTCTTCCATCTTCTTCCTGTCTGAAAGTTTTCCACATTCCTCTGCATGTTGTGTTCTCCTCCTTTCAGGGGTATCCTGTAATCTGGTTTATGTCCACTTCTTCGTTGATAAATGCCAGGCTACTGACAGGCTTGCTGTCAACCCTGACAGTGCAGTCTCCAGTTGCCTGGTTCTGCCTGTAAATGCTGATGGAATTTGGTCTTGGCCATGGGATCCTTTTGAGACTCATGTTTGCCAGGAACTGTCACTGGATCAGGACGAGGGCTGGAGACAGGACAGGGTGCAGTGGGTGAGGCTGAGGTGGGGGGATGAGGATGAGAAGGGGACTGGCAGCCTCAGGGTCTACCCAGATCTTCAGGGCTGGCTGGAACAGCAGGAAATCCCCTCACAGTGTGAAACCAGGGAATTTTCAATTTTTCTGCAGCCTCTCTGCTCCCAGGGACATGGCAGCATCAGGAACTCCAACACAGCACCACATACCACAGAAGCATCCCCTGCTCATGAGGACCAGCAGATCCCCCTGTACAGCACAAACCTCCCTCTGAATCTGGGCACGTTAGAGGAGGGAGATTTGTATCCATGGAAAAAAAAAGTTATATAAGAGAAAAAAAAGGAGCAAAATACTGAAAGAGGAAAAGCACTTGGCAAATTTTAGATAGAAAAAGAAATCAGGCATTAATTTTCATCCGACTGGGATGTTTCCAGTCCTGCAGGTTCGTTTTTAATGTTGTGGAGAAATGAAATTATTTGTTTGTCTGAGCCTTTATTCTTGTTTGCCTGAGACTTCCTGAATATTTACTCTCAATAATAATCTAAGCTGAAGTTTTTAACATGAGGATTTGGAAATACCTAATCATGGTTACAGGCACCAAGCCTAGAGATTACTGCAGAGTTTTCATACACCACAACTAAGAAATAAACACTACTTAGTAGAAGTTATTTTATTGAAAATTGCCTTTTTACTGTGCTTCTGCTGCTTGAAAAGAAACCAAATAACTCAGTGACTAATAAAATAGAAGCTCTACAACCAAATAATGTTGAAGCATCTAAAATAAAAAAAGAATATTAGTACAGATTTTTAGTATCCCTGCTTTTGCAAGTAAAGCTTTTACATTAATCAGTGTTTCCACATGCTTATAGATTTGGAGATGTCCCAGTAAAGAGTTTCTAGGGATTGGAAGCCTGTGGCAGACATCAGCAAAATAGAGTAGGTCAGAGGAGAAAAGACCATTTATTTATTCACTTATCTATCCATCCCACAGTGAAAAGATAAAATGACTCCTGTAAATGAATATTAAATCTCTTATATTCTAAACCTGTCTCTACTAAAACAAAAAAATAAAAAAGAATAGTGTTTGTCTGAATGGCATTTTGCTTCAATTAAAGTGGATTTTCTGCTATATTTGTATGAAGACTTAAAATGCTGGCTTGCTACCATCCACCATACCCCATGTGGAAATGGAACTCATAAAATAACTGAGTACATAGAGACTAATCATGAGAAAAGAAAGGAAAAGGAAAGTGATAACGAGACAAACCAGAGGTGCTCTGGGGTAGCCCAAGATAAGCATTTGTTCCCGGGGAGATGACAAGCTTTGCTTTCCTTGGCAGCCAGGAAAAACACCAGTGTACACCAGAGGAAAGAGCCCAATTAAAGCAATTAAAGAGCCAGCAATCAGGAGCTTACCAAGTTGAAAGCTTTTCAAAATGCAAACAGTCATGGCTGTGATTGATGACACTGCTGTGTGCTGGGGTGTCTCAGACATTTCCTCTCTCACTGTAGCTCCTCTTTGGTCAGAGAACAGTATTTGAGCATAAATACTGCTCTAATGTACTTTATACTCCATTGCAAGTTAGACAAATGAATTGCCGTGGTGAATTTGGGTCAAGAGAATGAATTAGAATCCCTTTTCTACACCTTCCACCTTCCTTGGTAATAATTTGCCAGTTTCGTTACTAAAATCATAAATCTGGTTGGGTTCATCATGAAGGCAATGTGAGAAAAGTAAAGTGAACTGCACTCTCAGCTTTGGATCATTTCTAATTTAGGAGCAAGGGTTACTGCCCTGCCCAGAAACAGGACTGGGGTTATTACTTGTAGGTGCCTCAGGGTAAATACCACATTTCCCCCCTTCTCAGAGCAGCCCAGGATCACAGCCCAGGTGCAACCCCAATGGAGAAAATCCTTGAAAACTCTGTAAATGAGCCAAATTCGGGCTATACTCCAGTTTTTCCCCTTTGCCTCTGCACACAGAAGCAAAACATGACTTGGATGGAGGTTGTTTACATCTTATTCTAGTACTTTTAACACGGCACAGGCACCTGTTTGCAGCCTGCTAGTTCTAATAGAGCAGGAAAACAGTGACCCTACGGGTTCCCTGGGTCAGCTTGGTACAGTGTGGGCTTTGTGCCCTCAGTGTGCCACCGAGCTTCCCTGCATTAGCAGGACTGGAAGGACACAACATGACAAAAGCCCAGAACTCAACCTCCTGCCTTGCTTCAAGAAGTAAGGAAGAGGAAGTCAGCATTAAAGACTCTAAACCTGCCAAAAACTCAGTGGGGAAAAACCTTTCTGATGATTTCCCATGAGGCACGGAAAGATTAACGTAATTATTCACTTAGATGCTTTTATTGCAGCTTCTCCTCCTCCTCCTGGCTCTCCACCAAACCTCCCCCTACCCCAGAGAAAAACAACCCACCAAACCTACAAAAAAATCCTTCACATCACACCCCCTTTTTAGAGGAGTTATTTAATTATAAGGGACAGAGTCAGGCGGCCTAAATTAGACAACAGAATCCTTAAGCACATCCTTAATTAAAACATTAAGTGTTGGGAGTTAAATATATCTTTAAGTGCCTTGTAGAATTTAGGCCATAAAGCAGAATGACACTGTCCAGACCAAATTTCAGCTATCATTTTCTTCTCTACAGCCTCCTGAGAGGTCTCCCACAAAGCTGCTACATGGGTTCCTTAAAGTACATCAGGACCTGATTCCCTGCCAGCTGCAGCTTGAAAAAGAATTCCAGCTCACATGTCAGCCTCCAAATGGCTTTTCCTGCCCCAGGGCCCTCTTTCTGCTAATACAGGTAAAATTACAGGGGTTTGCCTTTAGATGTAAATGTTCTTTATCAGCCTTAAGGAACTGTAGGAATAACAGCAGGAATAATCCAGCATTTCAGTTTTGGAGTAGCCATTGCCAGCACTGAGGTGCTGCTGCATCAAACCTTGTGTCGTGGAGTTTTCCAAGTTAAACAGTGGGATTTTTGTTATAAACTTACATGCTCTAATGGGATTTTTTTTGGTAAAGTTTCTCTTAAAGTACCAGCACTTCTGCAGATTAGTGGGGTTTTAATTGGCTCCCAAAGTACCAATGGATGGTCTTCTGTTCCTTAACCACGTTGCAACTCTAATATTTTGGAATAGGAGGACTAAACTGCCCAATGCTCCAATGGTTTGGAGGTTTCTTTTCCCCTTGAAAGAACACATTTCTTTTTCAAAACATCTCCTCTGCCCTATCTTTCTGCTTGGCAAACCTTCTGAATCCTCAGCACAAGCAGATTAAGAAGCACAGCAATATATTTTACATACAGCACAGGTACTACCTGGGGTGTTGTTCTAATAACAGTCCCCAAGACACTTTTCAACACTCCTTTGGACATATTACACTTAGAAGGACAAACAGCTTTGAAGGGTTTCCATTAAGCTCATCTAGTAAGAAACAACCTACAAAACCCCCAGTCATCCACAGGGAAAAAAACCCAAACAAAAACCAACATACATACATACATACATACATACATATATATATATATATATATATATATATATATATATATATATATATATCAGAAAGCAAAATGTTGAAATGCACTTTTTATTATTCTGAATCAGAGGTTTTAAAGGGGGGGGGTAAAGAAAAAAAAAAAAAAGGACTATAAATTGGCCTTTAGCAGTTGAGAAACCACCTGTGATTAATTTTGACAACCCAGGTGTCCTGGGGAGGGCTTGTGGGCGTTTTTCCTGATTGCTGGAAGCTGTGTGATGATGTTTTAGGTGATGCAGGGTGGGGTTGGGCTCAGTGCTCCCTTGGATGCTCAGCAAGTCACCAAGCCTGGAGGCACTGCTCTGCTTGCACACATGAGGTGAGCAGGCTGGTTTAGACACTCTTGAGTTTCCTCTACCTAAAAAGTGAATTATCTTGATTTGCATTCTCATAAAGCCTCTATTTAGTCTGAAAAAACTTTGGTTTTTGCAGGGAGCTGCTACAGCAAAATCTGCCTCCTTCAGACTACTGGCCTGGAGTCCTCTCCCATTAGGAAGCAGTGGTTGAGTGAGTGTTGCTTTTAAACAAAAGTGTTACTAAACTTGGTTTAAAATGTTGTGGGAAGATAGTAAGTAATTTAATCCTGTGATTTGACAGTTTTTTAAACTGAACACAAAGCTCTCTTTGCTCTGCAGGTTCGCATGGGTGTTTATGTGTTGTGTGTTGTAGGCCTTCAATGGTTCTGAATTATTGGAAGTGCAAACAGGTATAAAAGTAATTATACAAAAGTGATTTTTCATGCACAGATGAGAAAAATACTTTACTCTTTTGCTTTGTTGCTCCTTCACTCTTTTTCCTATTGCTTGGAAATGCCAGGATTGTTGAAAATTGTAACAACGTGTATTTCCAAGGTGGAAGTGTGTCTTTAACTATAACAAGCAATTTTGACTAGGGATTAAAAAGGAGCTTTATCTGAACAAGGAGAGGTTTGGTGGCTCAAATACATCAGCTTTGCCTTGAAGACAAGGGCTGGTGTGAGAGGAAGGTGCTGCCTTGGTCCTCTGGATCATAGCAGGAATCTTCATGGAGCTGCTGCAGCCCCACAGCTTCCTGTTGGTCAGATAAAGGTAACTGGAGTTTCTTGAAAGAAGAAATAGGTTTTGGGCAATGAGGTTCTGGAATGAGGCTCTCCAACAGGAATTGCAATGTAAGCTTGATTTGTAGAAGCAACAACACAAGGTGGCTGCTGAGGGTTGGATTCCGGGGTCCTAGAGGTCTTGTGTTTCCATGTTCCTTTTCCCAGGTGCAGGGGAATGAAAGCTGCTGCATACAGCAAAATAGGGATAAAATTAGAGTAACATTAAATAGAATAACATTCCTATATGTGCCCAAGTTAAAAAGCTCCTGTAAAATGAGAGATACAAAAGGCATTTTTTTGCTTTCTTTTTTTACTGACCTTCTGGATTTGCTGTGGGAATTATTCATAATAATAGATGAACCTATTAAATCCTCCAAGTAATATGTTCCAGCATTCCCTGATGATGCTCAGCTGAGTAAGTAAATCAGAGGGTTAACAGGCTGGGAAGTGTTACAGTATTTGCAATGCATAGCTGGTTCTAAAAGCTACTTCACAAAGCAGCTGGTGATGGTACAATGATGCTGCACAAGAAAAAGATTGTTATCCAGCTGTCAACTGGTTTAGGTGTTCTCATCCATCAAGTGTTTTAGAGGGGCACCTTCCCACACTGCTGTGATTTAGGCCTCATAGCTGTGACATCCTGGGTCCATCTTTTGCAAATCTGAATTATCTGTGTACCAAAAGCCCTCTTTATCTCCCCAGTGTGATCTTGAAAACTGAAAAAATTCAATAGATCTTTCTATCCCAACTATGCAGATGGAAAAGCATTTCCTGGCTGAAGAGTTCCCCTGAGTAGTAAATGTCTACCATTCTTTTCTTGCTTTTTGTTCCCTGCTTTAGCTTTTATGTTTTTTATCACAGTTCTTGCAGTAAATCATGTGTGCATTTGCAGCAACAGCTCTGCAGAGAGATTGGTTGCTCCCTCCTTCTCAGCTATTCCAATATTCAGGATTAGATTGCTCATAGTTAAGAGCAAGAGCACAGACATAGGAAATGTGCATATTTTTTTCCTGCTGATACTGTCCTTAAAAACTCTTCATGCTTTCTCAAAGCTTACCTGTGAAAGGCATACTTTTGAGTATGCATGTACTTTCCTTAAAATATCACCTTTTACAGTTAAACATAAATATAGAAGTCTGGACAGATCACACTTTAAAGGCTCAAAAACTTTTTTTATGTCCCATAATTTGTGATGTTCAGTCAACTGAAAATGCTTCAATAGAAATTGGGGAATACAGTCCTAAGCCACTTTCCAATGACTCTTGCAATTGTCTTTAGCTGTATTTAAATATTTGCATGATTTAACATGTGCAGTCCAACAACCTTAACACCTGAGGCCGGCCAAATATTTGTTGAACTTACTGACTTCCTTCATGGTAAATATTTGTGCAGTAGTGGTGACTTGCATTCATGTTTTAAGCTGGAAGTTAGTATCAGAAGTAGGATGTTGCCTTGCCTTCAAAGCTGTTCTGAGCTGCTGTCTGCCCCTTCCCAGGGAGGGATGGAGCAGAGCTGAGGCTGCAGGAGCAGGGCTGATCCTCTGCCCTGGCATTTGGAAGCTCTTGCCAGGACTCTGGGTGGCAATTTCAAGCATGAATTAGCTGCAGGAACACGAGCTGGGTTGAAAATCAACGCATAACGCAAGTTAAACGCTATTGCCACTGCATTCCTGGCCTTTCTGGTGATGCTTTTTTTGGGATGTACTGGGTCTCTGCCACTGCCGGGTTTGCTGGGAGCCTTGACTGCAGAGGAGAGCAGGAGCTGGTCCCAGCCCACCCCTGGCTCACTGAGGTGATGAGAGCAGTCCAGTGTGCTCAGGGACTCTCCACCCAGCCTTTTAGTCTTCTGTGGCTTTGCCTGGTGTCCCCAGAAGCTGAAATGCTGAGATAAGCCCTGAACTTTGGCTTGTGGTCAGCTCTTAAACCTGACTAGTCCGAAGGAGTAAATCCTACTGAGTGTGACAGTATTGACCTGGCTGCAGGATCAGTGCCTGTGGTTTGTGTTTGAACAGATTTCTGTGGCTCTGCACGTGTTTTATAACACAGTGTTTAGTAAACTGTTCATTTTGCTCGTTGCAACTGCATAAAACCAATAAAATGTCCTGTCTGCTCCCACAGTGGGTGAGCTCTGCTGCTGTTTCTCCACTTAGCTGACATTTCCTAATAGCAGCAATTCTGCTCTCTCTGTCATGATGAGGGTGTGAGTCCTTCAGCCTACTTTTGCATCCTGTAACCTCCTGTTTCTTTTCAATGTTTTCTTTCAGTGGTGCCTTTAATTTTTTGCAGTCTGTGTCCATGCTGACACAGCCTGGTGCAGGGAGTGCCAATTTATGTCTGGTTTGCTGTCCGTTATTTTCTAGATCTCTCCTGTAACTCATAAATCCAAACTGTTGTCATTTTTCCACAGTCAGTCCTTCCCAGGTTCTCTTGCCACTTAATTGGAAGTACTCTTGACAGGAGTGACAGATATGCCTGAGGAAGAACTGGTGTCTAGAGGACAGTGTTCAGATAACTTGGAAAGCTAAAATTAATAAGCAGATGCGTTTCTGATGGTGCCCTTGAATAAAGTGCCTAATCAATAAAGCACACTTCAACAAAAGCACTCCTTCATTATGAGTGCAGGGACTTGTCTGTGGCTAAAGAGAGAAAACGTGTGAGAAACTTGCTTTTGTGATGTTAACAGGGCTCTCACAGTTGAGCTTTTAAAGCAATCGTTGATACTTATTTTCCAGCAACGGCATCGCAAGACTTTTGTAGTTAGAAAAAGAAAACTAGGTGGGAGTGGTCACAGCATGTCCTGCTGGACGAATGCCCCTTTTCCAATACTGAGGTGGGATATTTTCATGTTTTGTTTTCTTGTTTTATGCCATGTTGCTGAGAACGCAGCTGCGATGGGCAGGGCACGTCTCAAGGATGAAGGACCACCGCCTCCCTAAGATCCTGCTCTATGGTGAACTTGCCACTGGCTGCCGCATGAGAGGAGCCCCGAAGAAAAGATACAAGGACTCCCTGAAACAACATCTCAGCCTTGGCCTTATTGATCACCATAACTGGTCTACTCTGGCCTCCAATCGGGAGGCCTGGAGACACACCATCCATAACGCAGCTGTCTCCTTCGAGAACACACGCAGGATCACTCTCGAGGAAAAAAGGCAGAAAGAACCGTGTCTTGCGGAATACACCATCTAAGGAGTCTTTCTGCTGTGCCTTTTGCAATCGGATATGTCTGTCACGTATTGGCCTCATAAGCCACCAGCGTGCCTGTAGCAAATGTGGATAGTGCCTTCCCAAATCTTCATTTGCGAAGCCCAGCCATGATATAACTGTAACAGAGGTCTATTCCAATGTTTTCAGTGAAGGAATTTTTGCTACTTGAGGCCATGTCCTCTTGTCCTACCAGTTGTTCAACCCCCAGTTCTTATTAAACTGTGAAGTAAATCATGCAGATTCAATTGCATATGTTGTTCAGTCAGGATAACTTCTCCCACAGAACATGTTCTCCAGGTTTTCTTTATTTCCACACACTTCCTGGAACGGGCTCCTCATCAAATAGGAAGATTCTGTGTCACTAGCTTCGAAATGGGAGTTTATGGCACCAGATTTATCAAACTACACATTGTGATGTGCTCTTAGAATGACCGTGGCAGGCAGGGATGTTTGGGCTTTGGAGAAGTAGGAATGTGGGTTTTCACATCCCTTTTATTTCTGATTTTCCTGTGTAATGAATATTATACCCAGCAGTTCTGAAATCAGCATTCCTAGGCAGGAGTTCTCCTTGCTGAGGCATCTGGTGGTTTTTCTCTGCAAGCAGGAGGCTGGCCAACCTCATAAAGCATCTGCCTTGTTATCCCTGTTCCTCTACCTCCATGGTTGGTTTTATAGCTGCGTGATGCTTTTCCAGATCAGTTGAAATTTAAATTATAACATGGAACACGTTTCAAAACAAGATTAAAACAACAGTATGGTTTGGACTCCATCCTAGAAATGCTTGTTTTTCGGTGTTTCTCAAGGACACACTTTCTGCTCTGATTTGTGGGCTGCCCTGGGTTTGAGATCCAGTCTGGGCATGAGAAAACCTTGTGTAGACACAATCCAGCAGCAGGAGATCCCTTTAGGCTGAGATGGTGTGGCCCCAGAGTGACATGAGTCAGTGCAGAACTGAAGGTGGGATGCAGCTTCTTCTGTCATAATGTGTATTTTACTGTACCTTTTGTTTAAGCCATAAACTGGTAGGAACAGCCAGATTTGGAAGTAGCTGAGCCTTTTGGACTCTTTTTCTTTTTCTCCCCCCCCATTTCCCAATCACTAATAAATATTCTCCAAGGAGCTTTTATTCCTGTGGGCACTGTACAATCACTTGTGCATGACTTGGAGACAAAATAAAAAAGGGGGATAAATATCAAAACTTCCCCAAACTACACAGGTATTCAGCTGTGCCTCAGAAGAACAATGCACATGTTTGAGTTACCTTGTTTTTCCTTAATACTGTTAAAGCAGTGGATCCCTGTAAGTGTTATTTCACAGATCTTTCCAGTGGGAAAGACCCATTAGGAAAATCAGCTCTGTGTAACCCTAGTAAATTTTGAAGCAAGGAAAAAAAGTGACTGGAGCAGGGGCAGATGGCAAAACTCTTTGTTTCAGTAGGAACAATATTTCAGTAATTGGTTCTGCTTCTCCATGGACTGAGGAAGGAGGGAAAACACTCCTGTGTGAAAGAAGAAGTATGGTCATCCTAGGATATATATTTATATATATACACTGAGTATAGGTGGTATTTACTAAATTTATTTCAAGTTTCTAATGAGAATCTTCCAATTTCCAAACATCTTGGTGAAAGCAGGAGGTTTTGCAGGAATTTTCTGATTTTTATTGCATGTTTTAATTTGACTTTATCAAAACATGTGATTTCTAGTATTTTTCAAGGCATGTGTGGGACCATAAGCTAGGCAAATCCGTATGACTTTAGTATTTTATACACATCATTTTTACGTGCTGAAAATTGGAGATTTGGATTTATTCCTGTTATTTCAGTGTTTTGATGCATTTCAGAAGAAAACCCTCAAAATCTGAGGTTCCCCTGTGTGGGTTATTCAAACAAATTCACTGGTTTTGCTCCTAAGAGTGAGAGGGAGACCTGTGGATGTGATGCAGTCAGGCCTGTCTCTGTGTACTTGCATCCTGAGCCCCTGCTGGAAAAGGGAATACATTTTTCCCTTTGATGTAATGGGTAAAATGGCTTTTCTTAGCCTGCTGGAAAAGGAGCAGGCTTTTATCACATCTCCTCTTGACCCTGCACATTCCCACAGGGGTGCAGCTTCTTCTCGTGGATGTCTGATACACAGAGCTCTAAAATCACCCGTGACCACTCTGTGCCACCAGAGCAATGTGTGTTTGCAGTGGGATGCACTTAGGTGAGACTGGCAAAGTGGAATTTCTACTAAATCACACCCTCTGCTTAAACCAAGCATGTTCCCAATCCCAGGAGTTAATGTGTGTTCACTGAGCTGAGAAATACAAGGGTCTGCAGAGCGTGGAGATGGATGGAAGGTGTTTGCAGAGCACCTACTACAGCAGGTTAAAGTGAATGTGTGTAGGAAATGTTCCCTTACAGCTCCTGCGTGGGAATGAGGGCTCAGCCAATAAAGCAGGCAGGCTGCAACCCCCCTGGGATGGCCAGGAGCAACTTATGGATGGGCTCTACCTCGGGTTCCTTAATTGCCTGAACGACACGGGTTTGGTGGTTATTGATTTTGATTTTGCTGTTTACTTCAGCAGCCATTTAAAGGAGTGTGGAAGGGAAGTGTTTCACTGCCAAGTGATCATTTCCATAAAGCAATTGTGGTCTGTGCCTTTACCAGGCATCCTGACTGCCTTTTTCTCCGTGGGAGTTCAGGACAGGGAGATGTTCACAGTCACTGTGCTTATTAACCTTCTGCCTTTCCAGTCAGTTATTTTCTGGTTTATAATGTGCTTTATGTAATTAGTGCAAATCCTCTCACAATGGCAGCTCTCCTTGCAACCAGGTAATCTGAGCCTGGAAGAAGCAATTTGTGTTTTGTTTCCCAAGTCATTACTCCCAGGATGAAGAAGCTGCTGGATTTGGGTCCAGCTGAAAGTGAAAGTAAGTGGCAGTTGACAAACAGCCCTCAGGGTGCAGCTCCAGGGACTTCATCTCTCTTTCTTGTTTTTTTGTTTTTGCTTCCTAAGAACTATTTTACTTTAACACCTGAGGGTACTTGACTACACCTGCCTTTTCTGCATCCTGTGTCAAGAGTCAGATCTGCCACTGCAAAAGGCACAAATTTGCAGGATCTGTGCTTAGGCCAAATCTTCACATTAGTAAAAAAACCCCTCTCTACCTGGTGATGTGCAGCAAAGAATACTGGAATAATATAGTTGAGACTGCAAAGAATAAATGTGCTGAGGCAGAGAGGTACTGAAAACATTAGAAGAAATCTACTTTGCAATGGGTCACAATAAGCTTGTGGAGCTTTCATTGTGCAGAGGCAAATAGAGGCTGTTTTGTTCAAGATGCTGTTTAAGTAATGCAGTTAATGTATATACATGTCTATATGTGTCTACAAGTATCCTCATATGCAGATATAGAGATTTATTTTTGCAAAGAAATGTCCCTTGACGCTTCTTGACTCCCTCTTGGAAGTTTAAATGGGTTCCTGAAAGTCTTGCAGTCCTGAGAACATTAAATTCCTATTCTAAAGGTGGAATTGGGGGTTCTATCACACACAGGAGTTATTTTCTCTTCTAGTTCAGCTATTTCTTTTGTTTTGGGTGGTGGGTGCAGTTTGGAGGCTACTGGGCAGGGCATGGGAGGGCAGGAATGAGCCTCACAAGTGTTCCAGTGTCAGAAAACAGAGGCTGACCAAAAATCTTCCTGGCCTTATCCACTTTGTTTCTTTAGGCAATTTCCTCACAAAAAAAGCAAACAAAAAATAAAAACAAACAAAAAAAAACAAACAAAAAAACCCCAAACAAAAACACAAACAAAACTGAAACTCCTAAACAAACAATTATATAAAAAACCCCAAACCAAACCAACCACCCCAAAAAAACCAAACAAAAAAAGAATACAAACAAACCCCAACTTTCCTGTCCCTCAAGAAAACTTCATGACTTTCAGCCAAAACTTTGTACAACTGGTGAGAATTTGTAGGTATTTTCAGCAGATGGGTGTTTTTTTCATATCTGTAATATGAAAAGATAACCCCCTTGGCTCAGGTTGGTCTGGTAACAGCAAAAAGGCACAGGTTTGTTTATTCATTAAAGCTGCTGGCAGGGATTTGAAGTCCAAAGATTCTGTCCCTTGTGCCTCCACCTTTAAAAGGACATTAAATTAAAAGTCTCGAAAATATGTCATTACAGATTCTGGACTAGTTTTTAGGTCTCTTTAAGATCAGAAAGATGCAAAGAAGTACCTAAAATATTAATTTTCCTATTGCTTGGGAAACTGCAACAAGTCCACCTTGGGAGGTGTGTTATTTAAGTGCATCAGAGGTTCTTTATGAACAGGTTTCATGGATTTTTAGGTACATATTCAAATATATTAAAATTACTATCCTGGACTGACTTGTTGTATTTTACTGACTTACCTTTTTTCAGACTGTGTACAAAGTTATCTTCCTACCACTACATCTTTTCCTCTGTAATTACAGGAGATAGGATTGATGGGTTTTCCTACTTTTTTTAAAAACATACCAGGCATAGTCTGGCATTTATTTTGTGACTGAAATATATTTGAATGTTAGATGAAGGTGATCCCTTGTTTCTTTAATCATGTTGTATAAATGGATTTTAGAAAACTGAATGAATATCACTGTAAGCTTTATTATCAAAGTTTCTTCCACCTCATGGGACTAACTTATCTATTCATCCAGGTTTTTGCCTGAGGAGGGAAGATTAGAAGAAAAGAAATTTTAGTAGGAGATGGTCTCCTTTGATCACACATTTTATGATATATCACATATGATACAGCATTTTAATGCCAAAAGTTTCCTAAAAGCTCAAGAAATTGCTTCAATTTACAGGTGGCAAAGCAGAAAACCTTCATGTGGAAAAGAAAAATGAACTGAGAGAATGGTCATGTTCTTAAATGTAATGGAGGCACTGAAAATGAACACTTGATTATGGCAGGTTTTCCATGAATTTGACAGGGTGTCCAAAGGCTGACTTCTTGTGATCACATCAGAATCATTTATCTGAGATTTTAAGGTTAAAAGTGGAGATGCCCTGACCTGCAGGGTAAAGAACAACAGGTAAATGACTCTGGCAATCAATCACCTCAGATTTGTTAGATTGGCTTGTAAGAAATGGCCTTATAGCCTCACCCAAGCTTACCAGCTGACAAAAGCTTCTCCTTTCCTTTAGAACCTCTTCAAATAGCACAAGAAATTCTTGGAATGGAACCAGCTGCATTTTTTTTTTTTCTTCAGTGATCAGCTGAATCACTGAATTAAAAAAAAAAAAATAGAAGTGGTCAGGAAGGTGCTAAACTAAACTTCAGGTGTGAGATAAAATGTTGGGTCTACCAGGAAAACAGGTTTCTTTAGGTTGGATGCCCAATGACTTATATGCTGTACTGCTTCCATTGCCTGGAAAAGGCATCTCTATTTCCATGATCAGCTTCTCTTTGAACAATTAACATAAAAACATGCCTTTTATGCAATGTTAGAATTATTCTTCAGTGTAGCTTTTCTGAAGGCCAGATTCATCCATGTGCTGGCCTATAATTGGTGAAAGTATCTGTAGGAGATGCAAACTTTGCTTTACACAAACAAACTCTGAACTAATGAAGCAATTTCTTGAGTGCTTTTTTCCCCCTTTCGTTTGGTCTAGTTCCATGCATTCTTCTTACAGCCTAAAGTTCACCTCTTTTTATGCCCTAAAAGCCTTTCTAGTCAGTGTCTGCTCCCCTGACCCTGTCACTGAACCCAGCTATACAGATTTAGCTCTTTTAATTTCCTCTGTCCCCCTCCCTCTGCCTCAGTTTGTGCTCTCTGAGCCTCCTCCAGTTTGTCCCTCTCCTGCTAATGAGGTGAACTAACACCAAAGCTTTTGGGAATGAGACCAATTCTTCCCTGATCAGACATGATCCTTTATGATGTGTGCTGTGCTGGGGACAGAAAAGGATTGTGAGGAGTAGACAAGTGAGGGGCTCACACGTGTGTTGGTTGTGGTAAATTGAGGTGGGAGAACTTGTGTTCATGGCACACTTTCCTTGCTGGTCCTCTTCCTGATCTGAACATGGCATCACCCACAGAGTTTGACTGGATTTCCCTTCCCTCAGAGGCCAGATGTTTCCCCACTGCACCTCTGGCTCCTTTTACTCTTCTCCCACCCTTTCAGATGTTCTCCATCCCGGTGCTGTGCCTTCCTGCCAGTGCCCAGCTCCAGGGAGCTGCTGGGGGTCATCAGCTCTTCTTTCACTGTTTGTTCTACCAAGGAGAGCTTGGATATTATGCTCTTTAAACGACCAGCCTGTCCTGGTTTTTGTGGGTGCTTTTTGGAGGAGATGAAGGGCAGGATGCCCAGAGGCCTTTTGCTCCGGTGGGACTTGCTCTGCTGACTGTGGACCATTCCTGAGAAAGCTCTGCCCTTCAGGGGTGAGATTTGCTTTTATGGGCTGTTACTCTGCTGGGACTGAGAAGCAAGTCTCTCTTGGAGCATTAGGCAGTATTTCTTGATGTACTCTAGACCCAGGTCCAGAGGCACCTGTAAGATAAGGATTGAGATACTAAATTTAACTTAATAATTTATTGGGAAGCCAGCCATGAGGTAAAGAGAAGTCATTACAGCCTTTGGTGCTAAGGAGATCTTTGATTGCACCTTCACTTGCAGAAATACTGCATTTCCTCCTCCTCCTTAGGAAAATAATATAAGAGAAGAGGAGTGGTTTTCTCTTTGCTGCTGGCAAAATTTTAGTTATCCTGCTTAAAGCTACTTCCTTGCTCGTCTGATACTTGGGGTTTGGGAGACTACTTATCAGTAAGATCCTCTAGTTCATTAAACTCTTCTTTCTGATGTATATATTAGTCTCCATTGCATTTTTCATGGTGCATTCTTAGTGAGCTTTGAAGTTCAGGGGTTCAAGGCCAGGTTGGACAGGGCTTGGAGCAACCTGGTCTAGTGGAAGGTGTCTCTGCTCGTGGCAGGGTTTTGGAAAGAGATGAGCTTTAAGATCCCTTGGAACCCAAACCATCCTGTGATTCTATGACATGGTTACATTGAAATGTTCAATGAGCCTTACCCTGTTCTTGGTTGGTGGCACTGAGCTGAACCACTCCTGCTGTGCTCTGATAGTTCAGCCTTGGGGCACATGTTGGGGATGTGACCACAGAGTTCCCTGCCATGGCACTTGTTGAGTGCCTGCACTGTGGTGGGTCCATCAGCATGACAAGAGGGTCAGGCAGCAGAGTGCTCTGCAATCCACAAAACTCAAAAAAAAAAAAATCTAAGGGAAAATAAAACCACCAGGATGCTGAAAAATCCCGACATCCCCACCCGAGCTCCCCAGGTTCACACCGAAACCTTGGGGTTTGTCCATATACATATATATTTATAAAGAGAGGAGGAAAGAGCATCTTCTGGTGTGCTGGCACTGTCTGCTCTGTGTTAGCACAGCCCTGGTGGCTTGGCCAGGTGCCTGGAGGAGCAGGAGCTGCCTGTCAATCCTCCTGCAGGGGCCATGCCTGGAGCAGAACCTTGGCTGCTCTGGCATCACAACACAGCAGCTGAAGCAGAAGTCATGTTTAAAAACAGAGTTTGCTGTTGGATTATAGTTAACTGAAGTAAAGTCTAGATGATATTTTCTTGTCCCTGCTAGTCTGGGAAAGGCAGATGATCGTGTGCCTCTGAGTGCTGCTCTGCACAGCAGAGCTCGGCTCAGGATAAAGGCTGTGGGATCTGTCTCTCTTCCTGCAGTTTGGAATGTCTTATTCCTTGTTGTACCCCTATCACTTTAGAGATTTACTGCCCTATCAATGCAAGTTAGCTGCATAAAGGCAAAGCACATGCCTATTTAATTTTCATTATCTGAATTTCTAGCACTGCTACTCTGGAGACGTTTTGGCCAGACAAAACAGTGATTTAAAACATAAAGCAGCATTTATGGCCTATTTTCCACTATTTATGAAATTTAGCAAACATACATGCATGATGAATCATGATGGTGTCTTCTGCAGTCAAAGCTTCCTGGAATAAATATTTGATGCATAGTCAAGCAGAACTATGTTTATTCAAAGCAGAAAATACAGATACCGGGTTTTCTGTCTTCAATGATAATCCTGAGCTGAGACATTTTGTTTGTTTTTTAATAGCAGGAGGGAGAAAAGAGGATTTTTAAAGAGTACAAAGCAAATACAATCAAGGTTTGTGTTTGCCTTCAATACCACTGATTTTTAGATTTTGAGGTTGGGAAAAGGCTCATCTTACAAAATCAACCTGAATAAATGTTGTGTATAAAGCTGTAATAACACCTGCAATAACACTTGCTGTTGCTTCAGCAGCCTGGCTTAGAGGGTACATGGTTCATTGATTTTTTTCAGAGCTTATTGCTTGTAATAATCCTGCAGCCCACTCACTACAACCCCTGGCTGTTCTTGGGCTCAGAGCAGCAGCTGGGAGCTGACAACAACATCTGAGGCTGCAAACCTGGGCTGGAGAGAGATTTACCCTTTTCAAAGTGATTATGGAGATCAAACCAGCACCTTTTCCTTTTGGAATTCTCTCACAGTGCTGTCATATGACATTTATACAGTATCTCATTGCTCATCTGCAAGGCTGCTCGTTCCAGGCATAAAGGTTCACATCTGTGCTGCCTTTGTAAGGAAAGAGTTGTGGGGAGGCTGATTAAATAATTAACACTGACAAGGATATTTTAGAGTATAGTCTACAACCTAAACCAGTTACCTGGATGTTTGTTCATCCTTCACCCAGGTAAATACTAGCAGAGTCTGGGTTTTTATCTTTTTTGACTTATTGCTCTGCAGCAACAGGATCTGGACTGTGATCTACTCAGCAGTTATGAGCTGAACCTCCTCATTTCTGTAAAGAGAAAGCTTCTTTGAAAGTAGAGCTACTCTTTCAGTTCAGTCAGCAAACTGGAGAAGTGAATTGAATCCCTATAACCTAATTAAAAAGAAAATTTAGGTTTAAATTGGGGTAATCCCATAAAACAGGTTGGGGCTCAGAAATCTGTGCTGGTCTTTGAAGGAAAACAGGCACATACTACAGCTCTCTATCTACTTCTATAACATACAATATTATAATATATAATTATATAATATCAACATATACTACATACGTATAAATATATAAAAAATATCTAAACTCTAACATTTCTAAAGCATGGCTGCAACTCCTATTTGTACTGATTGAGGCTTAGCTGGTCTTATTCAACTTGGACAACTAAACCAGGCTGGTTTAGATTGCCTTGAATCAATATAACGGAGGATTATGCATTCTAAGAGTGACAAGGGGGGAAAAAAAAGTTATTTATAAATTTTTCTGATCCTTTTTTCTGCAGGTACAACATTTTCCATTGAATTAAAACTGTCAGTAAACAATTGCTACTTAGATTTTTGGGTGCAAGAGAACATATCTGACACAAATACCAAGAAGGAAAATGGTGCCCACATCAGGGAAATCTAAAATGAAGTGGAAACATCTCAAGGACTGTCCCAGGCAGGCTCAGTCCTCCACTAATGGAGACTCTGCCAGAATAATTCCTTGGAGCTTGGGAAAGCATGTGGCATTTTTAGGCTGAGAGGCTTGTGCTGGATAACATCCCAAGGCTGCTGGTCCCAGGCTGTGCTATTTGCATGAAAGAGAAAGAATTTTTAGCCCTCCACAGAAAATTCTGATATTTCCTCACCCAAAAATGCTGCTCTCGTTCTCCACTCCTCGCAGGGATGTGTGGAGTGAGAGGCAGCAGTAATTCATCAGGGCCAGGAGCTGCCCGTGGGACACAACATCAAGTTTCATTGTTTACTCAGCTCTTGATAACATGCTTTAGTTTTTTCTAAAAAAAAAAAAAAAAAAGATTGATGCAAGCTGTCAAATCAAGGTGATGTAAAAGCAGGTTTGTAGAACCCTTCCCAAATCTTCATTCACAAAGCCTGGCCATGGTGATGATGAAAAGCAGGTATTTTGCCTGATTCTCTCCTGCAGTTCAGTCACTGAATTTTAATCCTGACCCTTTGTTTTCCTAGTCTTGGGTTTCTCTTATTGCAGCACATCTCATACCTGTGCTGGAGCAGTGCCCGCCTTGCACCCCCCAGTGACAGTCACGATCTCTCACCTCATTACAGGGATTGTAAATTCGAGTTAACAAATACCTGAGGGGTGAAAGCCATGAGCTGTTGGGTTAGTATTTCATTCCCAAGGCCCTGGCAAATTCCAGGAGTTTCTGACTGCAGCCACCAGCAAAGACCCACCTCACCCTGACTGTGATCAGTGATGGGATTTGAAAAGCCTTCTTAGATGCTTCAAAACCTGCCCATTTCTCTAAGATGCTTGGAAGGAATTACCATGTGAACATCAATGTGCCAGCTCAACTTTCAAGTGTAAGAGTGTTTTTAAGAGAAGTGGGGTTTTTTTGTAGCTCAGTTGCTTAAAATAAAGGGTTTGTTTGCACACTCACAAATATCCACTTATGTCTTTTTATACATGTGCAAATTTATAACGTGCATTCTTCAAAAGTGGGGTGTTCAGAACATACCCATTTATGCTGGGAGCCTTTTCCTATTAAATTTCACTTGATTTCTTTGAGGGAGGAGGAAATCAAAATATAATCATCACGGTTACTAAATATAACTGACAATCAGAATGCACAGTTGTGCCTCTGGTTGGCAACAGCAAGGGAAAGAACTATGTCAGCCTCCAGAGCTGCAAATTATTGCAGTAATTTAAGTAAATAAGCTGGGTTCTTTCATTATAGAAAGTTTCCTTGCTGAGCTGGATGTAGGATATATTTATTTTTTCATGAATATAAATGTCTACTACTGATGGAAAAACAGTCAGCTGTCAGTACAGTACAAATGCAAATTGCAAACTGATGGTTGAACAATTAAGATCTGGTGCACAGAGCTCATTGCCACAGGAGGACTGTAATTGAATTCCTATTGCTGTCAGACAGGTTGAAAATTACTGTAATGAAGAGCATCAGTTTTCTACTTTACATCTCATTGTTTCCCAGCCAAGGATCTTTGCTGTTACGGAGATTCCCACAAATAGATCACTGAGGAAAAGAGCAGCAAATGACAGAGGATTCTACCTGTCTTTAAAGGGGAAAGTAATTAATGCTTCTTAGCTTGAGTCCCATGTGAAATTCAGGGATTTAAAATCATGGCAATCCTGGGGTTTTGGGTTTACAGAAATTAGTGATCAGACAGCAGTGTACCCAAACACTAGATAATACTGTAAATAATTGGATAACTTGATATGTTTTTAATATCCCAAAACCATTAACAATGTAACAAACAGCCTGCTCTGATATATTTTTAAGCAATCTTTGGTTCTACACATGAAAGTAGATATTTATTTTACTACTACCTCCTTTAAAATATTCAAGGTGTGCATATACACACATGCATGGCATCTTAATGACAAGAACTCTGAATAATCTCCAGAATGAGCAAATTTAGAGATATATAGAAGGATAAAAACAAGGGATGATTAAACCATTACTTATAAAATACATTAGTTGATGTTAACTCCCTCTTGTATAGATATTCCTGCTTCTGATATTGTAGGAAAAGACATGAAATAGGGAGTTGTCTAATACTTGTTTCTTGTGCTTCTTGTTTGGGGAGGTTGTAACCTAAAATAAGAGCAAATAATGATGAAGGAGAAGGACTCTTTAGCAAGTCTAACAGATATTATTCCTAAGTTTGTTATTTTCAGTCTTGTGTCGTACAAATTCCTTTCTCTGGTGATCTTTAGAGTTCATCAGTAACCTGGTTTTGAATAAATCCATTTACTTTGTACAAGCAGGGAATTCTCAGCAGATAATTTGTGTTGTGGCTCTGCAGGGGAAGTTCCCATGCCATCTCCAATCTGAAATCAGTTTTGTTGCCTCTGAAGTGACCAGGATGTCCCAGCACCCTTCCTTCAGCAGTGTCTGGTTTGGGTTGCAGGTTGGGTCCCTGTGGTAGGAGCTGGAAAGGGATGGTCTTCTGAAAGACCTCCAAAAACTCTGTGTATGCAGAAGGACTCACTGCTCCCCACTATAGCACGTGTTAGACAGATTTTGTGCTTATTTTGTCATTCTGAGAGGTCCTGCATGTTTTCCATCCGTGAGTGTATATAGCCCACCATAAAAATGAAGACAAAATGGTAATTTTCCTGCTTGCTCCTGAAACCACCTGGCTCAGATGATGACAAAAGAAAAGCACTCTTTAGCCAGTCCAAGAGATATTATTCCTGAGTTTCAGTTATTTTCACTCCTGTGTAGTATGAATATTAGATTGTAGTAGTGTTTTTTGGTGCTGAATGTTTGGAGATGACACTTAAACTCTCTGATAACAGCAGGTCTCCCAGAAATGCCCAAGTGTTGCACCCTGCAAGGAAAGAGGAAATTTGTCCTGTCAATCCCACCACATCTTCTTGAGGTGGACCAGACTTATTCCTTCTTGACCTAATGCCTAAACAGATGCATCTGCAAAGGGCTTTGCTGCTGAGCTGTGATTTCAGAGCACAATTTGCCTTGGAGAGCTCAGCTTTTCTATAGTAAGGGAGGTCAAAATTTTTCAGCACCTAAGATACATTGGAGAGTCTGCTGAGGAGATGAGCTTATTGATGAAGCCCTTTGCTGTGAAATCTGTTTGGCCAGGCCTGTCCCTGATGTGGCAGCAGCCTGGAGATGTGCCTCACACAGTACAGGTGTGGATCCAGCAGTACAGAAAGAAAACACCTGCTTCATCTAAGCAGCTGCAAAATCTTTTGTTAGATTAGGTCATAAATGCCACATGTTATGAAATTTATTTGAATTTAAAATATTGCTATTGTGAGTAATTCTGCCTGTTTAATTTTCAATTACCCTGCTCAGCATGATTGTGCATATGTTCCAGTATATTAAATGTGAAAAGAGCAGGAATATTCTGGAATACGAATGCTGTAGTTGTCAGAATAGTCATTCTACAATTTAAAATAACACAGTAGAAAAAATAAAATTGAGGGTTCTGTACAGCTTTTCTTGCCTATTTTCTCATTCTGAGAGGTCCTGCATGTTTTCCAGCCATGAGTGTATATACCTCACCATAAAAATGAAGACAAAATGGCAATTTTCCTGCTTGCTCCTGAAACCACCTGGCTCAGATGATGACAAAGGAAAAGCACTCTTTAGCCAGTCCAAGAGATATTATTCCTGAGTTTCAGTCTTGTGTAGTATGAACTTCTTTCTCTTGTGATCGCCAGAGCTCATTAGTAACCTGGCTGTGAATGAATCCATTTGCTTTGTACCAGCAGGGAACTCTCAACAGAAAATCTCCTGTTGTTAACTGTTGTTAACTTTGATTTCCACAGTGGAAGTGTAAATCCATCTGGATGCTGCACCATAATTCTATTTTCACATGGAATATTTAGTACTCCTTCCCAGAATTTCATGCAGTATTTATTATTTCTGTAGATACCAGCAGCTGATGGGACTATCCAGCTCTTGCTGCTTCAAGAGCCATTAGATCAAAGCAGAAGAGCAGCACTTCAAAACAGATGTAGTTTTCTTTAAGGCACTCCAGTGCTACAAACTTTGTGCTGATGCAGAGGTGGTAATGACAAACAGTTTCCTTTTGGCAAAAGCAAACCAATTACAATCTAATCAGTGTTACACCCCAGCAGCTAAATAATTCATGGTATTGGCAGAAAGTTTCTGTCCCATAAGTCTTTTCAGTCCAATACAGTGAGATGTAAATAGATCAGAGGAGTGAGATCCATCTCCTCCCTTATTAAGAGGTTATTGGATATTAATGGGAAAATGCTCCCAGATACAGGGTTGCCAGTGCATCATATGATGTGCTTGAAAAGCCACATAATCAAGTGCCTCAAATTAAAATGCTGTTACTTTCAGGGGATGGTTTCATCCTTGATGAATACTGGAATTCTAAGCTTTGCTCCGAGTAAAAAAGACCATTTTCTGTGGGATGATGAACGATGTGCTCAGAGTGGGTCATTTAACACCAAGTTACACACACAGACTGTACTCTTTTCCAGGCTAATAATTTTGTAACCACTAATTGCTTGATTTTGGCACCTGACATCTCTCATTGAAAAGATTTTTTGCTCGTGATGAAAGAATATCAGGGTATCTGGAAAGCTCAGCTCTTTCTGAGTTCCTGTCAGCTGGGCAATATATTCCAGGTTGGCAAAGGTTGGGGAATTCAAAGCCTGTACCTCCCCTGGGAGGAGGACTCAGCCCATTTGATAAAGGCAGGTGATCTTGTTATCCTTGCCTTGAAAAATGGTATTCTACACATAATAGCAAAGAGCTATCATATTAGAAGCCTACCTATGCCAAAAAACCTTTTTCTTGCCTACAGTGGTTATTTTTCAGTAAAAATCAGAGCAGACAACGTGTGGCTGCTTTTTCACTGCACATCTCTGCTCACCTATAACCTTCTGCTTCCCTGGATACTTCATGTTATTTGCTGTCTTCATCTTCTCCTGATTCCTGAGCTCTCCAATGATGCACACAGTGGACACACAGGTGGAATTATCTGATGACACCAGAGGGAAGGTTTGGTAGGGGAGGTATTTAAAGTGGCTAAATGTCATGTTCTTCATTCTACCTGTAGCACTAAAAGCTATTCTAGTGCTGGCCAAACCTTCAAGTTTTATATTCCTGTGTTGCTTATTTGCTGGAGAACACCAGAAAACCCAAGTGGTAACAACTGGGGACTAATTCGAGTAACCTGAAGGGTATCCAGTTCCCACTGTGTGGCCCAACCTCTGTGAATAAGATTAGGAAACAATCCCTATTATGAAAGGATTCCTTATAACTTCCAGCTCGTTGGATTTGTTCCACGTTGAAATGACATTTCATGTGGCCAATTTCCAGGAGCACTAAGCCAAACTCGACTGCTTTCTGCCTTCCCAGGAAAGATCTTCCATGGGGTATGAGGTGTGTTCATCAGATGCAGTGCTGGCTGTTATCTGAGGAAAAAAACCCTGGCACCAGAAGAAACAAGAAGGCTTGTTCCTCAATATGATATCTTGAATGCCAAAATTGTGTTTAAACCCAGGTTTTTTGTTCAAGGCCTAATGACAGATAATCAGCTGCTTTATTTTCTTATAATAGTTCATAAAAAGTCTTCAGTTTTGGTAATCTCAGCGGTTGTTTTCCCTTGAAGGTAGATATAAAGGAGACTCTAAAAGGAGAGAACAAAGTCTGGTTTTGGAACATCTTTTTGCATAGAGGAAGACAAAGTCTTGTGGATTATCCTTACTTCAACTAGAAAAAAAAGCCATTCAAACTTCAAAATCTTTTTTTTCCAACCAGATCTTTTTTCTCTAAAGGGAACTGCATCGCTGTTTAAAACAAGAACAACAGTAGTTTTCAACTGCCATGGTTGCAATTCTTTTTATAAACTTAAAAATAGAATATAGAATTGCTGTGGCGCTGTCACGGTTTGAGTCTGCAGCAAGAGCCACATTTACAAGATAAAACTGGCAGATCAAACAAACAGATTCAACTATCAGTTGTGGATGAACTCAAATGCTTATTGACATAACTTGATATTGACCCCAGGAGAACAACTAATTAAATGGTTTCAGCAGTGAGTGTTGAAAACGTTCTCTGCCATGGACGTGTCCTTGTTCTCTGTTGGGTCTGAGCAGCACAGTAAATATTTTGTTACCTTCACCACCTTTGTCCCAGTTTAAAAACATGTGAAAAGCTCTGCTGTGGTTTTCTCCAACGCTGATTTTCCTGAGGAGGATTTTAAAATTCAGATTTAGAGCCAAATTCCCTTCTGCCATATGTGCAGAAGCACTTCCATCATTGCCAGTGTTGATAGGAGGGAACGAGATCCCTGCCTTTGGTGCATTTGTCCATTGATTTTGTGATTGGGAAAACAAACATTGAGCTTGTTTATTTTTTTATCTTTCTCTTTAGTATTTATGATATAAAAAAGTGTCTTTGTTGCCCACTTACATGGCAAAAAAACCCCACATGCTCCTTCTTAAGCCATTGCAGAGCTGAGACTTGAACAAAAAAATATCACACCAGTATTAAACCACTTTCTTCTGCAAAAAACACTTCACGAAGTCAGGTGCATGAGGAAGGTGTGGAAGTTGTCTGGAAGTATTGGGCTTCCTGGCCTGCTCAGAGAGGATAAAGAATAGTTTCAATCCTGTAATATCTTCCTCAGAAAAAAAGGAAGGATACTAGATGCTGGGGAAGCTTCTCATTTCTCAGAGACCAGAAGTCTCTCAGCAGAGTTTCTAGTCATCTATCTGCTCACTGCCTTCTTTAGCAAAGTTTCCTGGATGTTTTGGAGCCCTTTCCAGAAGTGATCTTAGGTGGGTCCAGAAGTGGAAGGGCACAGGTTCCTGAAGTTTACTGGGGGGGAAAAAAAACCCCACACCAGAAAACCAACCCTCAATCTGTTATTGTGAGTGAAAGTAAAATGCAGTTAATTGTAGGATAGTCTGGCACCTCATGTCCCAGCTCCCTGAGTGCCTGTGCTGCACATACTGGGGTCTGCTGGAGCATTTCTGTTCCCTACTCTTGCCAGAACTGGGGAAGGTCCTGCTGCCCCAAAGTCAAGGTGTCTTGGACATCCACCCTGGGGAGCTCCTTGGGGTGCTGGAGGGGGCAGGGATGCTGTGTCATTCCTGCCTGGGAGCATGAAGAGATTTGGTGGTGCTTCTGTTACTGGCAATCATCTCTGAGGCTGTTGTTAAAGGCAGTTACTTGGCCTGGCACGAGCTGCCCAAGTGTTCCAGAGGCAAAAAGTCCTTTTGTGTGAAATCCTGACAGTGATCCTGCATCCCCATCCTTCCCTAAAAGTGAATGTGTGCCATGTGTAGGCTCCTCTGTCCCAGGGTGCCAAAAGCACTGTCATCCTTTTTGGGAGGGAATAATGGAATGGGATGTGCTTTTCCCAACTGCTGATCTGTCTGTGCCCTACCAGTCTGTGCCAGCTGCTGGCTCTGCCAGCGGGCACTCCAATTTCTTTGCCCCAGCCATTACTGTAAAATTAACTTTCAGATATTCCAAACAGCTTGCAGGGATTTAGCCACGTGATTTCTTCTGACATTAGTGGAAGATACACGATTAAAACCCAGCTCAGTGGCCAGAAATTGTCCCTGCTGGTGCTGTGTTTTCACCTTGTCCTGGTACCAGCAGTGCCTCTGTGTAGCCAGGGCTCTTGGAGGCAGATGGGCTGGAGGGCAGGGAAGTGACCTCCTACTTCTACCCACTGCAGAGATTTCTCATCCTGCTCACTCTGGTCACACTGAACAAGAGAATCTCCTTTGCAAAATGATAATTAACAAAGCAGATGGGAAGGAACATGGATGAAAGGGAAGGTGGAGAAGGGAGGACTGGCAGAGCTTTAGTTGTGGTTCCTTGGATTTATTCTCTCCCTGCTTAGTCCTCTCTCCTCTAGTGCAAATTTCCAGTGAATTGCAGCACATCTGGTTAACCAGAGAAAAGCTGTGTAATTTCTAAGGCTTTAACCTTTATCTATATTCTTCACAAAAATAAATATAGATTGAGGGGCCAACAGGGAATTAGGAAACACCAGCACAACTCTTAGGAAAGATTACAAAAAAAGTATCCCCAAAAAATTCTGCTCCTGTTTCCACTCACATGAAAAGTGCTTGGATACTTCTTTGGGGGGAAATAAGACTATTGCAGCTCCTGTCTGTTCCTGGGAAATATGTGCTGCTGCTGCTGCCCCAGGGGTTGTTCACAGCAGTTTCCTGCCGTTACAAATAACAGGCAACACAACTCCGAGGAAAACTTGGAGAGGATGGATAATCTCTGCTTTCTGGAGAGAAAAAAATCCAAGATTTGAAATACTTCATTCCCGAGAAGCATTTTGATTTAAAATTTGGCCTTTTGATATAATTTAGATTTCAACTAGAAACTGTCAAAAAGAACATTGGACAAAAAAAACCCAAGTAATTTCTTTCTCTTCACACAGAAATAAAAATGAAAGTTATCATTGTTTCTCATTTTGAAACAGAATTACAAATCCATAGTTACATGAGTGTTGCCAGCACTGTGTGCATTATTAACTATCTGTAACAGACAGTCTATATTATATTTTTGCAATGCAGTCCCTTTGCTCCCATCACATTATCATAGCAGAAGTGATTTCAGAGTTATTTGTGGTTCTAGGAGAATGAAGAGCAGGAGGGGTTCCCTCATGGCTTCTAACCCTGCACTGCATCTTCCTGAAGAGCACCCTCGATGCTTGGAGCAGCTCAGGAGGGGGCAGTTAAGATGAATTTAAGGATTAGGTTTGGTTTTCTCGCATCCTGGGGGGCATTCAGCTGCCTCAAAGGGTCTCTGGGTTACCTGCCCGGTGGTGTATGTGGCAAATTTCCACCTGTCCTGAGGACAGAAAAGCGTCCTTGTGCTCCCCACCCCTCCTGGAGTGGAGCTGTCACCTCCAGCCCTCACCTGCCACCATCCAGGGCTCTCCCATTCCCATTTGTCTGAGCTGGTTCCTTGGATATATTGGCTAAAATTGAAGGAAGGGTGGAGAGCAGTTTGTAATGAAGAGGGCGACACTCACTTTTAGAATAAAGCTTCAGAATATTTTCAGTCGATTAATTGTTCTGTTCTTCCTCTGCGAAGTCATTCACTGTAACCCTGTTGATTTATCAGGGAGCCTATGGAAAGTGGTAAAAATGCCTGAAAAGACAAAGAGAGAAAATGCAAAGAACTGAATCATAATAACAATCTAAGAATACAAATGATTTCATCAATTAGAGACAAACTTTTTGTCAGAATATCTTGCTGGCATTTTTCCCTTAATATAATAGAATATTTGTGTTTACTTATCTGTGGTGATAAGTGAGATCTGTGAGAGCTACTAGAGAGACATTATTAAATTCTGCATCTACCCAGTAAGGAGATAATGATACCAATTTCATGTTTGAGTTCCAGTTTTGTAAGTGTTTCTCTCTAGAACAATAATCCAGCAGGGCTTCAGAATCTTCCTTTGGCTTTACACCCTGTGCTGTAACGTGTTAATGAGCAATCATTTAGAGTGACAACAAATTATCCAGCATAAAGCACTGGAGCAGAACAAAGCACTGGCAGTGCTGTTCTGCCTGGTTAAATAAAGGACAGGTTAAGATGTTGGAGTGGAAGAATATATTCATAATGTGTTCACAGCATCATGACTCTCATGGAACGAAAACTGTTTGTGATGGCTTCACTTCCAGAAGTCACTGTTTACTTCTTTTTCACAGCATGTAGCTTGATTTTTCTCATTGTGTGAGGCAGCACTCTGGCAGCTTTGGACTACAGTTAGTTGGTCCCTTCACTTGAAAGTAAAAAAAAAAAATAAAAAAAAATAAAAAAAATAGTTATTTACTGGGTGTGCCCAGGGGGGAACTGATGCTTTTAAGAACTTGGCCTCCCTGTTCCAAGGTGGAGGATGAGGTGTGCACTGTGCCAAGAGTTTCACTTGTGCTGCTTTGTTTTAACCCAGGTAATAATGTGTTTGAGCTGTGTCCTCAGGCTGGGTTATTTCACTAGTTGAGATACATCCCCTTCTACAGCAGCTTCTCCATGGAATACAACATTTTCTAAGCTGTGAAGTAAACTGTCACAGTTTGGGTTCCTCCTCCCCTCACAATCACAGCATATATTGTATTAGCTCAGTTGTGATTCACAGGCTCAATGTTTATGAGCTCCTTGTGAGTGTGTTTTCCTCAAATGAGCTTTGGCAGCTGCTAAAGATTTTTGGTGGTAAAAATACATTCTGGGTGATTCAGTCTGTGCCTGGGATATTAGAATAGGAGAGCAAAGTTTGTGTCAAGATAACCTGGGCAAGAGGTGCTTTCTTCTGAAGAAACAAGTCAATCTGCTATAACTCATTGCAGAGAAATGCCCAAACAATTAATAGAATGTTTATTTACTGCTGTAATTCCCACAGAGGAGAACCCCAAGAGGTTTTATTTGACTAAGTTACTGCCATATTCCACCTGGAAGTGATAAACTAAGGCAAAACTCTGCCTCAAACCTGAAGGCTGAGGTTAAACGTTTCTGAACCCTGGGAGCTCAGAACAGGGTTTGGGAAACTGTCCAGGTAGAAGGGGTTTGGCCTGTTTTCATGGGCCCATCTTCTTTTTTTCCTTCTGTCAGGTACTTCTGTATTTTATCTCACTACATTGTGTCTGACCACAGGAAGAAGCGCCTCAGTACCACATTTCATTTTGATAACAAATGCAGCTCATGTAATTCTTGTACTTAAGTCTATTTGTGTATATCTGTATCTATAAAATCTATAGCAGTGTCTAAACCACTTCTGCTGTTACTTATGGTCCCAACACACTTTCCATCTCCCGCTTTCCTTGTTTTATATTAACTAGGAGTTCTTTAGGACAGTGATTTTTCTCACTGTGGCATTGTGTGTTCTCCTGTATAATACAGAAATCAAAGCTCTATTTTCTGGTAAAACATAAAAGTGATGATGATAACAGCATTGGAGGGATAGTAGCTCTTCTTCTTTTGTCTTTTCCACCACCTTGTGAACTCATTTTGCCCACCCTTTGCTCTGATGCTCCTGTGGATTTGCTGACAGAAGGCTGCAGGGTTTGACTTTGCATCTCTGCTCTACCCCAGCCACTCTGGCTTTGCAGGTTCCCCCAGAGCAGTAAACTGTGGATCTAAGCAGGATAAGTCACCTGTAGAGAATAGTTCAGGCTCCAATTAGAAGGGAACTTCCCACAGTCTGACTACCAGCACTGTGGAGTCTTTTACACACTGATGTGAGATGAACTCCTTGTCTCAGGTGGGTGAATTCCAGTTTGAAATTTAGTGATGCCCTCTCAGCACCTTGACTATCTTACACACCGTGGGTAAGAAATTATTTTAGCATAAATTGAAATCCCCTGGACTTGTGGTGTTTTGCCGTGCATTTCCCCCTGTGCAGTACTGAACCTTGCAGCTGGTTTAGGAGAAAGAGTTTGCTCTAGCAATCAGTTCAGCTCCCATGGACACCAATGGGAGTTTTGCTTTGTAAAAGCTACAAGAAACTCAGTAACATCCCATTAAACTGGTATCAAGGTATCCTTTCAGAACAAGACTGGAATGCTGTATCACTCATTCTGATCCAAATTAATTGGTTGCTGTTTTGCTTCATCTTAATCAAAGGTCTGCACTGAGCCACATGCAGCAATTATCCAATGGTCTTTGGTGCATATTTAGATATAACTTCTTGTCTACAAGAGGTGTAAGGTTGGAGGTACAAGGAGGTTTTATCTCAGTGCTGTTTGAACTGGGGTTGGCAGCTCATCCCTTGGCTCCCCCGGGTGCTGTTTCCACATGGTTGTATAAACTCTTTGTGTTTGTCACCCAAAACCTGCTCAGGTACATTGCCAGCTTGGTGGGAATGGTGGTCCTGCTTCACAGGGACTTAAATCCCTGTTGGGGTGCAGACAGGGAGTACACTTGGCATTCCAGTGGCACCTCTGCAAACCAAGGTTGAGGCACTAAGGACTTGAAAGGAGTGAGGAGGGAAGAATCTCCCCTTCCTTCTTGATGTGGTGATCAGTGGCTCCTGGAGTTTGCAGCATTTCAGGCAGGAAAACAAGAGAGCATTGATGGATCAAGAAAGGAACAGGATCCTCTAATCCCTCCAAACTAAGTGATAAACCCTGTAGAGCTATGAGGTCACAGAATCCATCCTGGAACAATGATGCACCTCTTGCTATGCACAAAGGATTGCTCCAATATATCCTTATTTCAGTGGCCAGCCCCAATTCCTGGGTGCTGTACTGGGATGAGCTTTCACAGAAAAAGGTTTTCGTTGGCAAAATCAATTTTTCAAGTCTGTACATCTGCCTGTTTATAAACTATCACTCTGAAAGGATAAAACCCCTTTAAGTCCCAAATGCTGTTGGATTACTGACAGCCCAAACTCTTAATTAGCCTGTCACCTAAGAAGATTTTTTTATTCAAGATGAATGTCCTTCACTCCTGTGTCATATTTAATGTGTGGAAATCAGTACAAATTCTCTCTACAGTGTTACAGTTAATGTTCTTTCTGGTTTGTAAGAGGCTGAGCTCTTTATGTTTCTGTAGAAAGGGGCACATTCAGGTGATCAAGGTTTAATTTTAACTAACATGATGCTAATGAGCCATTACTCCTGTGTGGGGAATAGGAGGTAGAAGAGAGGGTAAGGAAAAGTGTTACATCATCCTTCAGCTAAATACAGGGTGGACTTACTCCTTTGAATTACAGTGTGCAAACAACTAGTACAGGCATCCAAAATATATGACAGCTTCTTTTCTGTTCAGTATTAACACTGACAACTTTATCCAAGTAGCATATAAAATTTAGTGTTAACAACAAATGACTCACTGAAGCAATGTGTTCTAGAATTAAGGACTGGAGGAAAAAGAAATTTAAAAATGGGAATTTGCAACAGAGGGGTAGCACAATAGAAGATGTGTCAGGGAAGGACCGTTGCAGATGTCCTGTATTCTGCAATCACATATATTAGATAATATATTTCTATTTTCCTCCATGTCTCAAAAGAACTAGCAAAAGAAATTTAGCAAAAGAAATTTATAGATACATGGGGGAAATGAGGCATATTGTTTAAGCACCAAGTTGGGGCTATAAACCCTGCCTTCTACTACTTTGTGTATTTTTAATAAAGTGCTCATGTAGAGGCTGAAACACCTATTACTCTGTGCACTTTCCTTGGTAAAAATCCCATGTGCTGATATATATAAATGCCACTAGAGAATGAATAAAGACTTTATGATCTGGGTTGTTTCAGACTAGATGTTGCTACTTGCTAGAAGATAACACTCTCATTAGGAAGTGGATCTGATAATTAATTCAAATAGGATTAATTGTATTGTAACATCATCTTAGCTCCAGTCCTAGTGAGGAGGTTGTGAACGTGATATGCTGAACTCATGAGTCTCCTGTAAAAGCTGCAAAGTCCTCTGTGTTTGCAGAAGAAAACTGTTAATGCACAAATCACAGAGCTGGACTTCTCATACCAACAATATCCTTGTCAGATCTGGATCAACCTTTTTCTGGCCAAGGGAGTTGCTGAATGTTTCTGACCTTCTAACCCCTGCCAACCTTACGTGGTGAGAAACTGTCTGGGACAGAAAAGCTCACCTTTCTTACCCTTTCTCTTATAAAATTCAGAGAAGAAGGGAAATCAGATGGGAGAAGGAGATACCATAAAGTTTTTTGGCACCTTATGGTGAAGGTTTGACTCCTGCTTCGATCAGAAATCAGTCATGAAACAATTGGCTGCACAAACATTGCAGGAGCTGCTCTGGTCAGAGGCTTTCACAAAGTGCTCAGCAATACCCCTCCGGCTTTACCCTTCCCTTTCAGAGCCCAGTGGCCCTGTTAGTCCCCTGAAGCAAGGTGTTCACAACTCAGGAACACACAGACACTGCTGGAGGAATGATGTACTTCTTTATCTTAGCAAGGGAGACCTTCGCAAGGTCAGTGTTGTGTTTGGAGGCTGCAGGAGCTGCTCTTCCTCAGGGAGAGCTGTAACACCAGTGCCTGTGTTGCCCTGAAGAGGTGGATGTTATGAAGCAGAGAGCTTTACATTTGCACCTCTTTTTTGGGGTGTGATAGAGAGTGAGGAAGTATCTCCTGTTATTTCATTGCAGTGAAATTACATTTCTTCTTCCTTGTGTGAGCTTACAGAATATTCTACACTGACTAACAAACCTCCTCTTTGCTTGGCTTTCTCCTGCTGACAGTGTCTTTATTTGTAAAAGATAAAAGCTTCTCTGAAACATATTAAACTGTTCAAACCTTATTACATATTTTCTTCCCTCTAGCAGGAGATTTTCAACACTGAATATACAAAGCATCACCAAATGCAAATCTGTAAACTCTTGCTGGTGGTGAGAATGAATTGAATTGTCTTTTCTGGGTATAATGAGATAAAAACAGGACAAGTAAAGGCCCAGCCCAGAGTGAGGATGCTGTGTTGTTAGATTACAGAGTAGTCTTGTGTGTAACAAAAACTGAACAATGTGAAGGAAGGTTCTGTACCTTGCAGAGATAATGTCTGCACTGGGAAACTTCTG
Organism: Corapipo altera; assembly: GCF_003945725.1. Lineage (NCBI taxonomy): Eukaryota > Metazoa > Chordata > Aves > Passeriformes > Pipridae > Corapipo > Corapipo altera. The sequence goes on along the minus strand of NW_020884887.1, from coordinate 12,768,244 downwards.
TCATTTCTGGATGGTTCCTTGGGTGACTACCAGCCTTGAGACAAGCACACCCTGATGAAAATCCCATGTCTTGGAGGTCCAGGGCTTGCTGAATCATGTTGTAATGACCTCCCTCCCAGAACACGAGGGGGCCCATCTCCCACACAGGCAGGATGTGCACAAGGACCAGGGCACACAGCAAAGAACCCCGCTGGGGATCTGTCTGATGAGTCCTTCTGGTCCTCTGCTGGCCTAAAAAAAATGGTGCCAAAAGAGTGGTACAGCCAGGAAAAATTGCCTGGGTGGAAGAACATGTTGTCCAGTACAAATATTCCTGCATCAGAAAGCAGAGGAGAGAAATGAGCCCAATATTTTCAGAGTGGTTGGAAGGAACTCCCTGTTAAAGAACAGTGCAGCAGAGGCAGGGAAAGCAATTCCTTTCTGTTTGGGGATAAAAGGACAAGTGCAAGTCTTGAGCAGCTCAAAAGCAAATAAAAACCCCAAACCAAAACCCCAAACAAAAACCCCTAAGGATTCTACGGCTTTAAGCCTTCCCCACACTGCTCAGCAAAGAGAGAACATGGCAAACCAGAGATTGTTTTGATCCCTGCCATGCCACGTTATCCTGCTCTCCTGGAGGGCTCACCTGCATCCTCAGGAACTGTTCTCATCCACTAAAATGGAATTTTTGCTGAGTTTCTTCCTTATTGCCTTAGTTTTCACCCGGGGATACCAGCCATTCCTAAGGGAAAGCCTTTGTATTTTCCCCCATTAAAGGTGGCATCATTATACTCAGCTATTTTGTGCTCTTTGACTTTTCTAATGAGTAATACTTGAAAAGGCTGCTGGTTCTGCCTATTGTGTGAAGCAGCATCTGGGCTGACATTGGTGAAAAAGCTCTCAGTCCACCCCAGGAGTGATGTTGCTGATGTGCCTTTCATATAAGGTGTTTTATCCCTTCTTACCTTCAGATTGATGGATTTACTGGAATTATTCCCTCTGGGCTAATAGCTACAATTTCTTTGTACATGGGAAATTTAAAAGGAGCAGTACTCTGATTGATTTGTTCAGGAACTAGATGTGGTTCCTGTGAATACATTTTGAAGGGTTAGATGTTTAAAGCTAATTGTGTATTTAACTGCTGAGCTGCACTGAGGTTTGACTTTAGGACTGAGTGCTGGATGAACCAGCAGGTTATAAATGCTAACAAAGCAATACAGCTCTGTCTAACTCAGCTTCCACCTGATTTTGCTCATGGCTGCACTTTTACCATCTTTCTGCCACTAAACTTTCCACCCTGCAAAGAGCCTTGTTAACAGCTCAAAATGAACCGAGTTGCCCAGAGATTCCCCATCCCTGGAAGTGTTCAGGGCCAGGTTGGATGGGGTTTTCAGCAGCCTGGTCTGATAGAAGGTGTCCCTGCCCATGGTGAGGAAGGTTGGACCAGATGATCCTTGAAGGTCCTTTCCAACCCAACCCTTCTAGGTTTCTGTGCAACTTAAGATTTGAAAGACAAGTTGTTACACCTCCAAAAGTTGGCCTCCCTTGTTACCATGGCACTCTCCTGCCTGGAATATTGCTCCTACTGCAAACATCTTGGGGAAAAACAGCTTAGTTTTGGTAGATTTAGTGTTAATATTATCTAAAGCATCAACCTGGAGGGGACTGCGTGGCTTCTGTCCCACAGGCACGTGGACAATGGGCTCAAGGTTGATTTGCTGCTGGTGAGACCTGGCCTTGGGTTATTTACTCACCTGTGTGTGTTCCCACCTTTCCTTGGCAGCCTGTTTGTTCACTGCTCAGTCTTCTCTCTACTTTTTCCCTGGGTAATTTTTCACTGTTCTTTTTCTCACTTAACCTGAATGTCAAAGCAAAAACTTTTAAGGAAGGGTACAGTATACTGGTTGTGTCTTGGGTCAGAGGAATAGACTAGATGTCCTTTTAAAAGTTCTTTCTCATCCCATCTTTCATGATTCCGTGAGTTTAAGACAAAACTGTGTTTTCAGTGAGGCTCTTCATGGGTCAGTGGCAAAAGGATTGAATTGACCACTTTCCCTTGCAAGAATAAGCTGTGAAATGTCACATCCTCATTAGAATGCAAAGACCACTACTGTCTGTTTAGATATTTTCAATGAAAGACATGGAGTAATTATTTTTCAAAGTGGATATTTGTCACAAAAAAACCCCAAGCCTAAACCCAAGAAAGCCTCCAGCCAGTCACTCATTTACCAGTGGCTTTATGTTAAAAAATTCTCAATTATATTCCTGTAACACTTACCAAATGTGACATAGTCTTTGATATGTGAAAAAAGTGAGGGAAGCATTGTAAAAAAACAAGCTGGACCAAAATATTTTCCAGTCTATGCTGCAAATCTGCAGCTCAGGACACAATGTGAGTGTGTGCCCACAGATGTTTCATGTCATGCCATTAAAAGATTGCATTGTTTAGCATATCAGGTACTGCCATCTAAATTTGCAATTATCCATTGTTTCAAGCAGTTACTTGATTTGTTATAGGCACACAGCTCATATATTTAGCTTTTATGTAGTCCATTTAATGTATGTAATACTACAATAAATTACCATCTGCAAAGCTGTGCAGAAGGGCCAAGTGCAGAACTAACACCAGGGCAGTTTTCTGCCACTGCCATATTTCTGTTCTGACACTTCTCTTTCAGGGTTGTACCAGATCAACCTCTCTTGACGAGCCTGTTTTCTTTTTAATCCTGCCCATAATTGTTATAACTTGGGCTGAATGTGATCAGTGCTTTCAGGTAATTGTCCTACAATAGCTTTTTTTAGTGCTCTATCTAGTTTTTTTTCTTTGATTTGCTTTCTGAATTAAAGCCACTTCAAATACCTGCACTTCAGCTGGTTGTGATTTAACAGTAAGATTCACTCTGGCTTTTGCAAATCTTTTTACTTCTCCTTTGAAGCACTTACCTTCACTTCCAGGCTCCTACACTATCAATCTTTCACACAAGGCAGTGACTCTCTCCCTGAAAAAAAAAAAAAAACAAAAACCTACTTTTCAATCAAAGAATCCATGTAGGGAGATCAAAAAAGGATCTGGCAGGTTTTGGCAAGAGGTCTCCAGAGCATCCAGCACCCCTGTGCTGTTGCAAGTGCAAAGACAGGTTCATCTGACAGGGTTGTGGGGAGCTGGGCAGGGGAGGGGAGGGCAGGAATCTCCTCCAGGCTGTTGCTGCTCCAGCTGCTCAGACATGGAGGAGTTTGAGTTGCAGGGAATGAAGCACATTCACATTCACACCACTGCTTGAGAGGAAGAAAAGGATGTTTCAAAAATCAGTCCTGTCTGCCACCTGCATTTGCTCTCTCCAAATTCCAGGAAATAGATTAATTCCAACTTTGCTATTAGACAGCAAGAGCCAAGGCTGTGTTATGACACCATCCCACTGCACAGGGGAGGGGAGACTCCATCCACCCTTTTATAACAAGGACAAGAAGAAAAGAAGCATCAGCACAAATTAAAAAACGTGGAAGAAAGGCCATACCAAACTCAAGGCCCTCTGATCCTGGGCCATCCCACTGCCCAGACAGGTTTGTCCCCTTGCTGAGGATTCCCACAGCCAAAGGGACGAGGGCAGGAGCACGGAGGGAGCTGCGGAGTTGTCTGCAGGTGACATTCCACAGGGATGAAGAGGTACCAAATGTGACAGCACCAGAGCACTGCCCTGGCAAGCTGCATCCCCACTGTGCAAGGAGTAACAATTCAGTTATGGGTTGAGGAAATTTTGCCTCTTTTTGTGTGAGGAGAACAGAACTCCTAACATTTTTCTAATCAGGTAGACACTCTTCTCACTCCCTCTTCCTGCAGGGACATCCTGGCCATGGAAAACTGAGTCAACACTCAGCTCATACAAATGAACTGGGACTGTTGCTACTCCTTGTCTTGCCTTGTGCTGGCACTTAACTCACTGTGTATCTTGACTGTCATTCATGAGCTGAGCTCCTGTTTTCTTGGCAATCATCTTGCTAATTATTCATCTCTTTCATGCATATTATACACATTGCTAAACTCCCAAAATAAGACACCTCAGTGATGTGAATAGGAGGCATGTAGGTAGGTCCTATCACCATGCTCTTGAATATTTAGATGGTAATCTGAGGATAAAAAAATAAGCACAGCTCACTAATGAGTTACAGCTCAATGTTTGCTCATGGATATGTGCTTATGGATATATATTCTGCCTGTTGATCACTAAGGGAACATGTCATGTGCAGGGAGGATCAGAAGAGTTCTGGGTTTAAAGGCTCACTGCCCCACGGAGCAAAACTGGAATCTAAATAAAAAAAAGCAATTTTAATAATCTTTATTTATTTATAAACAATTAGAGGCAAAACTTCTCGTTAGGAAAACAAAAAAACAAAGCAAACCACCCCACACATGCTTTTCCCTGAGATTTCAGTTTCAAGCTTTTCAGATAGAAATATAAAATAAGAGAGAAGTTTTTGTAGCCCTTACTCTCCCCAGGGGAAAGTGGTTCAGAGCAGTTTTAGCAGAACGAGCTACTAATGAGGCTTTCTCCTCAAATTCCCTTTCTCCTTTTCCTGAGGAGACTTTCTTCTCTCATCCTGAGCCCTATGAAATGGGACAAAACACAACTGCAAATAAAAGATAAAAATCACAGGGTTAATAACCCAGGCACTGCCTCAGTCGTGGGGCAGAACTCCTGCTGGCAGGTGCAGGGGGACTCTGGTGACCTCCTGAGCCGTGTGTGCACGGAAAGTGTGCGGGAGTTGTTCCCTCATCATGGAACAGAGTAGAAGGATGGTATGAAACACTGCCCAGCAGCAGTTGTCTGCTCCAAGAGTGGGAATATGAGCTGTCTGGGCTCTATCTTCCCCTTTAGACTTCTTAACGGTGCTGAATGCAGCGTTCTGGAAAACCTCGAGGCAGCCTTCACTCTGCATTACGTTCCTTGTCACTGAGTTCATGGCTTCCTTGCTCTGCAGCCCCAAAATGATTTTGTGAGACAACCCTGGGACTCTGCCAGCTGCCCACTACCACCCTCCTGCCATGGAGCAGCTGAGGTGACACCCTGGGGCAGAGGCTTGTCCTCTCTGACCTCGGCACTGTCACGGAGCAGCAGCAGGGACTGGCTGGATTGGGATGGGGAAAAGGTCACCTACCCAACTTTGGGCCAAAAAGGACTTTCCAGGGTTGTGCAGGGGGATGTTTTTGGTAGAGAAGCAGAGAGACAGGGTCTAAAGCTGCAGGTGAACTCAAGGTCCCCTCGTGCTGTCCCCACAGCTGGGCTGAGCCCCAACTCCTTTGGTGCCTCAGCCTGTGAGTCCCGTGGGCTCTGCCGCAGCTTCCCCTGCCCAGACAGCACCAGCCTTCAGGGCTGGGCATCTTCTGCCTTGCACCACTGCAAAAGAAATCCTTTGCTGCTTGTGAGAGGGTTTCTGGTGTTAAATTAGTCATGTGGAGCATCATCCAATCCATCCCTTCTGCTGAGGGCAGGGTGGCAACCCTTTGCTTCAGGGAGCTGGGCCATATGTGCTGTACAGGACCAAGCTGCTTCAAACACACCAGGGGTTTGGCCCTGCTGGTGATTCAGCCTCTCCCTTACTCTTAGCTATTTTTTCATGGCTCTCTTCTTCCCCTGTAATAGAGAAGTGGACCTCCTCCTTGAGATAATAAATAAATAAATAAATAAATTTCTTGTGCACTCTACCTGTGCAGCAGCAGCAGCACTGTGGGAGATGTTATTTACATGAACTTCATTAATATTTATAGCCACATTTATAGCTTTGTTCAGCAGGAGGTTTGATCAAGTCAGTAGTATGTCTGGGGATCAGTCTTTGGTATACTACTTTTAATGAGAATAATTTGCATTTAATAAAGTGCTTGAGGTAGAAAGTTGCAATCCAGATTTGATTTTTTTTTTTGTGATATTTGGGGAAATATTTGGATTAGTGGATTGATTCCACATCCATTTTCACTTGCAGTGATGGAATGAAAACAGACGTCTGAATCCAAAGAAGCAGGTTGACAGGAACAACTTGAGAATATGCCAGAAAATCAAGGGGAAATTTTTTCTTGTAGTCCCTGTATCGTGGGTGGTGCAGAATTAGAGTTGGATCCTGATTGCTTTTGGATCCTTATTTGCCTTTCTCTTTGTCATAATCCCTGCAGATAACCAGGAGGGGCAGTTGGAGAAGCCCAGGATCCTCACATGTTACTTTTCAAGTGGAGTTTAACTCTTAGCTCCACCTTTCCCTCCCCACAAATGTACGTGCTCAGACTGCTCTGGTTTCTAAGTTTTCATTTTGCCTGTCCCTGTGTGATTTCATGGAGACACTGTTCAGAACCAGGTAGTTTTCAGGACCAGCCCTTCCTTCTGCCACTGCAAAAAGCACCATATTAATTTGGCTGTAACTATTTATAGGCACAAGCCTCTCCACAAAAATTTGAAAGACCAAAGAGTTAAAAGATGTAAGAGTGACTTCAGCTGAAGATGGTGAACAGAAATAGGTCCAGGATAAAGCACATCAGAAACCTCCCTCATTCATCCTGACCTCTGAGTGATTTGGGAGAAAGGATCTATGATCTTTCTGGTTCTCTTCTATTGGCAAAGACATAGAAATATGCAATATCTTTTTATACGCCCCACTGTTTCTCATGATTTTGTAACTTTGTGATTTATTTTAGCCCTAAAATATTTTTTTTTTTTCTGCAAGGTATTAATGTTCTACTGGTAAGAGTTTTTTGGCTGGGCAGGTGCTTTGGCCAGGCTGTGTCTGCAGTGGGATCACCCTGAGGGTTGTTATTCCTCAGGAGCATCCAAGTGTGACTTCTGTTAGTGGCATTAGTGAGGAATTAACAATCCAGGGGTTACAAGAAACACCAAATCCCTGCATACCCTGAATCCTTTGTGACCCAGGTGGTCTCTGTGCATTATGTGAATATTGTAGGGTATATTTCACCAGGTGGACAAAAAATGCCCAGATTCCCAGCTTTTATTTTCGGCTTTGGCTACATAATCTGTTGAGTTTTGTTGTTACAGCAGCTGCTTGGCCATAAAGTAGGATATGACAAGGGCTTGCATGTTTTATTATACTTAGTGTGAGCCATAAACATTTGGATCTACATAACCTCTGGCCATTCACAGATGGTTGCTGTTGCCATCCCCAAGCATAAATGTTGCAATAACTTTACTAAACAAAATTACAGCTAAATTCAAGTGTATATGCTTGTGGTTTTAATGTCCTCAATCAGAAAATCAGGAAAATAAGGATTAATTATATTTGTGTTTATATAGCCTGGTCTCTTGGAAGGCGTCTCTGCCCATGGCAGGGGGGTTGGAACTAAATGATCTTTAATTTCCTTCCCACCCAAACCACTCCAGGACTCAGGGATATTTTGGATACTAGAATCAAGTTTTAAGCAGCTGTTATAATTATTTCATCTGGATGGGCATTTTCTGTTCAGCTTATTTGTGTATTTTACCATCATTTCAAGAATGATTCAGACAACAATTAAATGAAGGGCTCAATGAGGGCTGGTATGAAAGGAGGAGGAATAAACAGAGAGTCTGCATCTGTAGGTGCTTGCAAACCACTGGAACCTTGAGCAAGGAGGATTTGGAGGCTGAGCAGGGTTTATGTAAATGCTACAATTCTTTTGCATTCATACTTCAGTGCTTCTTCACTTCCTGAGGAGGATATTGTTGTGTCTCAGGTCATTAATCTCACCACACAGTGTATTATTGCACGCAAGCTTTCTTAATACATTTGGCAGCCTTGCTTGTTGTTCTTAAACATATATTGAATATTTACCAAGCAGATATTTGTACAATTTCTGCAACGTGGCAGAACAGCTTCCAGTTAGTGTCAGGAATTTTCTGGCTCTCTGGAAGGACTTTTTAAAAAGAAGGACAGATTTAAAAGATCTTATCAAAACATGATCTACAATTTCTTCCCTTCTTGCATTGCAATTTATCCTCTGGTTATTATGTGCACTTACTAATGTACTTGTTGAGGATGTATCTCCATGACTTAGAGAGTTTGTTTTGAAGTTTGGGGTCTGATTGTTACATATATTGTAAAAGCCAGAAAATAATTTTAATTACACTCTGGAGGATAATTTTAAGGGCTCTCTGACCTTCCACAGAACTTGTCCCATTGCATTTGGTCATGTTCACTTCTCTCCCTGCCCTTGGTACTGAAAGTTTGTCTCCAAAACACACTGGTTATGGAGAATCCCAATACAAAGTTTATCCTTAGTGTGAGTTTAGTACCATAGGTAACTAAATCTCCATTTTGTGAGAATGTTTCACCATAAAAATAATGTTTATTTAAAAAAAAAATAAATCACTGAACTATACTAATGTCCGCAGAAGATCTAGAGGAGAAATATTTCAGGAAGATTCTTTTTGCTCATACCTTTTCAATTCCTTACAAGACCATCATATGACAATAGGTAAATATTTTGGGAGCTGGACATCTGTTGTGCCATATACTGGCATCAAAGTGAAGGGAAATGAGAACATCCACTGAGCAGTTTTGAAGGATGCAAAGTATCTTGTGAAGGGGATGTAAAGTCTATCAAATGTGGAGATATCAATCAATTGCTCATCCCACTATTTTGAGGTCTGTAATTGTCATCAGCAGTTTGGCCATATGTCATTTTTAGTTCCTTTAACTCCCACAAACCTGCAAATCAGAAACAACATCAGAGCAATTTGGAAGTAGCTCCAGTGGAGTCAGCAGTGCCAAACTGGTTTGCACGAATGCTGAGGAAATGTGGCCCCTGGGGTGAGAAGAGCTCAGGGTTTTCACCACTAGTGGGTGTTTTGTGCCTGCCTTGCATGGGGAGGTCACAGCACAAAAGCATCCTGATACAGCACCAGAAGCTAAGGGGCATTTAAAGGTATCTGAAAATGAAGCAGCAAAGCTGCAGAGGGGTTTGGGTGAAGGTTTCAATTCTCATCACACACCACCAGTTAACACAAACGAGTATTTTTATAATCAGGGTTCAGAGGTGATGAAGAAGCAGCAAACTGCAGTCAAACTGGGTTCATGTCACTGGTGGTACAGGCACACAGAACCTTGAAATGCTGCTTGACTTTTATAGGGAGTTGTAAATCAGGCCTGGATCACTTGAAAAGTTCAAGAGCCTCAGAAAATGTTTGAGCTAAATGCAGCTGAGTTTTATGATGGTGCTTTTATGCATCGAGCTCTGAAAATGAGCAGTGTAATGAAGTTATTTCAGAATCCCCCTAAAGCAGAACATTGTACCTGCCAAAGAGAAAAGTAGAAACCAGTGTTGTTTCATTTGTCATCTTTGTAGATGTGGCTGGGAGGTTCACCAGGGTGAATGCAGAAAAGCACCGTTGCAAGGGCTGGAATTTGTGGGTATTCCTTATAAGATTTTAAAAAAAATAAATAATGGAAAGGATATTTGTCATGGTTTTAATCACAGTTGTAGAGCTTTTATGTGCACTGTGTACTTGGTATTACGCGGGAAAGCAGAAAAGATGCAACACCCCTGAAATATTGATATTATTACCTATTTGTAACTCAAGAATGTAATATTAACCATTCCGATGTCAAAAGGGCGCCAGGTTTAGGATCTTACCCTGTAACATAAATGTGCTGCAATGGTTCCTGGACACTTTTTCTACTTTCTATTGCACAAGAAAAAATAGACTCAAAGGTCTACCACAAGCAAGTGAAGGTTGCATTTTGCAGAGCAACAGACATTGCTACTAAACCACAGATAAAATCCCTGTAGCAATAGCCTGATTAACCTTTAATACTTTTTCATGCAAATCATCCTGGTTTGGTGTAAAGGACAATTTCCTTTGCTGCTGTTCTATTTATCTCCTCTATGTCAACCAGAGCTGGGGATCTGAAATGTGTCCATTACACCCTGGCAATGTACTTTCTTGGGTTTTAGGAAACTTGAACAGGAATCAATTTGAAGTGCTGAAACATTTAGTGAATTGATACACAGCAGTGGAGCTGCCTGGTAAAGAATGCAAAGGAACAGGGAAGAGGTTTCCATGCCAGCAAATGTGTCTTTCACTGTACCAGAGAACAAAGTGTACAGACCTTGACTATAATTTAGATTTGCCACGAGACCCAGAGATGTCAGGAGACTGAAGTTGGGACAATTCAAATTGAAGGATTTGTGCTGTGCTTCTTTAACCAGAATGTCTCAACTGGGAAAAGACATGTTGAACACTTCAAATAGGAGTAAAATTGGGTTTCATTTCACTGCCAGCTGTACATACCATTTGCAGGAAAATCACCTGTGCATAATTTTATGCATAATTTAAAAATCTCTTCTCCTAATTCTTATGACGAGATTAAATGGCCCCAAGCCATGCAGGAAAAGTTCAGATTGGATATTAGGAACAATTTCTTCAGTGAAAGGGTTGTCAAGCATTGGCAGCAGGGCAATGGTGGAGTCCCCATCCCTGGAGGGATTTAACAGAGGTGTGGATGTGACACTTGGGGACAGGGTTTAGTGGTGGCCTTGGCAGTGCTGAGGGAACAGCTGGAGTTGGAGGATGGGGTTGGAAGGCAGGACAAAGCTGTGCAGCCTTTAGCACAGGGGCTCATAAAGTCAAGCTTTGGTTTAACAAGTTATAGTAGCAATTACTTTTGTGGTGGGGAATGACAGGGCTTTTCCAGGGAGCCAATAAAATAAACAGCACGTGCATTTCACAGCAATAACTGCTCTGATTTACAGCTGTGACTCAGGAAACCCAACTGAAGGGTTGGAATGATGATGACACTCGTTATTGGCTGTGGCATTAACTTGGTGGGATGCAAAAAATCACTCTGTGGGAAGTAAATTAAAATCCAAGAATGAAATTAATTCAATTTGTCCTGCCTGACCAGTGGGCTCTATATTCCATTCTGTTGTGATGTGCTGTGGAGTGTGCTCAGAGGTCACTGTTCCCACAGGCATTTGAAGAAGTGAGGGCAGCAAGGAGAGACCACAGAGTGTAGGTGTATGAATTCATTGGAGTCCCAGCTCAACTCTGGTGCTTCAGCAGAGGTCTTTTAAGCAGTTATAGCCACAGACCAATTCCAGCTTATAGGAACTTCTGCTGAAACATGGAATTCCCAGGTATGGAAATAAGGAGTTTGAACGACAGCAGGTGCCATTCTGGTTGTATATGGAAGAACTTCATGGCTGAGCAGAGTGAAGTGCTGAGATCTCCTACCTGGGGGCTGCAGACCCTCTCCAGCACTGTGGTCTTCCTGAGTCTCTCCCAGGGATGGCTGAGGAAAGCTGACCATAAACAGGCTGTTTCTGAGGTCACTTCCACCCCTCATTTTCTGTGATTTTATGAGGAATTTGCCTTGTTAAAGGGAAGCAGCTACTTTATGCTGGAGACAGACATCCATGCCCTGGGGTGAGGATGAAATGTGGTGTCACATTCTCTGTTTCTCTTGGTTCACACTGTGCCTGTGTGTCTGTTAAGGCAGACAGTGAGTCTTCTCGTGAAAATCCAATACAATCTGCCTTGTGATAGTTTCCTTTTCTCCCCCTCACTCCTTGCATGTCTCTGTTTCCTTTCAATACCCTGGCAGTTCTCCAGACTAGAAATGTGATGAGAGAGCAGGGGTGTGTTATGAGCATTGGCAAGGTTTTCTCATCTTTGCTTGCTTGTTCTCTGCTTGCTCACCCTCACGTGACCGATGTAAAACCCTGTCTCTGATTTGGGTAATGAGTACATGGTACCCTGTCAGAAAAAGCAGATGTTATTCAAAGCTTCAAACCACAAGAGTATCTAATGAACAAAGAGCAGTAAGTGTGTCTTCAGACACCTCTGGGCCTGTCACAGAAGAAAAGCCCTGGATATCATTATCACTTTCTGATGCCAAGGAAAATGGAACTATCCAACATGTCCTTGGCTCCTCGTGGTGGGTGATGTGCTTTTGTTTCTCAGGAATTAAAACATCCCCTTGAAATCTGAAATCAGCTGTGGAAGTTGACTGCATAGTGCTGTCAAACCTAGTAAAAGCCAAGACAAGTTTCTAAGCTCTTTTTGCCCTGAGACTTATGTAAGGTAGACATAAGTCAAATGTACTTGTTCCTTAGGACAAGTATATCAAATTCTTTCACTTTCTGACAAATTCTTTCTGCTTCTGACATCTTACCCTGGACATCTCTCCCTGCCAGATATGAGTTTGAGAAACAACTCAGGTGTTCAGAGAAGCAGAAATGTGCTGGTCCTTGCTCCCATGGAGTAGGGGGCAGCCCTTTTAAGTCACTTCCAGGTAGTGAAATGCAGAAATGCCCAAAGGAGAACAAAGATGAGAACAGGACTCAGAGGTCACCCTATCCCTCTGCAAATCAGCTGGAGACTGACCTTCTCAGACTGGTCCTTCTTCTCTGCAGGCTCAGATCTCTCACACTGCCTGTAGAACTGAAACCTGAGCTATGTGCAGTAACTCCCTGTGACTGCCCACAGAGAAACACCTCAGACAGGGGAACATTTCTGATGGCAACTCAACACTGCCTGTCCAGGTACATCCAGAACCTGGGTCAGGGGGGCTCATGGTTATGCAGGTGGGCAGATCCAGGGGGACCCCTGGGGGCCAATTGCTCTGCTTTGAAAACCTGGGATTTTCTTCCCGAAGCTCGGAAGTGGATTCCACACTCGCTTTCCCTAAAGCAGATGGGTTTCATAACTGTGCCAAGGAGACAGCCCTGGGAAATTGGAGTGTGAGGAAAATCCAGGTTAGGGGACTTCCCCTCAAATGAACTCCTGATTGCTGAGCAGGGAGGCTCCAGCACTGCCAGGATGACCCAGACAGAGTAAGGCTTTACTTCTCAACAGAGTTTAACTAAAGCTTCAGCACGATTTCATCCCCTCTTTAGGCATCAGAGACACCACCCAGTAAAAAACAAAACTGCCCTTTGTTGAGGAGCGAGCTCTCTCACATAAACTCCAACAGGGATGGCTGGTTTCTTAGAATTTAGGTGTTTGCAAGTCTCTCTTTGGGCTTTCTGAGCCCCAAGAACTGTTGTTTCTGCTGCATTCGCTCCACAGTGAAGGATTTAACAAGTCTCTTCTTGGCTGCCCATTTGCACAAGACTTGCAGAGACTTGTTGTCTCTGGGACAACAACATCTTTGTCACACATGATTCACTTGAGGCAGAAGAAAGAAAAGCATAAAGGCTAAAAGGCATAAAAAAGTGAGCTGTGGGTAGGATTTCATTTAGTTATAAGACAGGGGGTTGAATTTTATTTTGTGGGCTTTTTTAAACAAGTGTTCATAAATACTCCTGGTTAATTAATGGCAGCAACAACAAAAAGTGGTCTGAGAATCAGGGTGACAGAAGGTACAAATGAGTTTTCTAAGAGTTTTCTAAGAATACAGACCTTCACTTTTATTAATAGAAGGTTGTCTTTTCAATGAGTGATAGAGAAATTAGGATAGACTTAAAGATTAATTGTACTCTCTAGGTATGATTGTTCTTGGAGGAGAACAAGAAGAAAGTAAATGACTCAATTTTTCATGTTTTTCTTGGTCTTCATCTCCCTTAAACACCCTGTTTCTCCAAGCCTGGGCAGTTTTAACCTTCCCAATTCACAATGTGATCCAGACTTGTCTTCAGAAGTTACCAAGAGAAGTGAAATGTGACATGATGGATCTGAAAAATTTTGGTATTCAAAGTTAGTGTGAGCCTTGAGAATCCTGGAGAAGAAGCAGAATCTCATCAAGAAGTAAACAACAGATGTAAAAATAGGAAGGTTTCTGATTTAAAATTCATACTGTGGAGTACTATAACCAGTATATAATATTATTATATTATTATTATTAAGTATTAGACTGTATTATTATAACCAGCATGGTGATGTCTGTCCAGAAGCTTGTGTGTAATTTTCTGAGACCCAAGGAAAGGTTGGTTGAATATCATACATTCAAAGCTTCAGTGTTATCTATCCTTTCCCTTTAATAGAGACTATTCCTTTGGAATTGTTCTTTCCCAGATTTCCAGTGTAAGGTATATAGCTAATATCAGGTTATAAGGTTAATATTTGATCCTGGTACTACTATTAAACCTAAAATTCACATTAATTCACGTCCCCACAGAATGAGCTACAAAGAATCTACTTACCCTTTTCTAGCATGGCTGACACACAATTGAGCCACCACTAAAAATCTGGGAAAGGCAATAATTACAAGTGAGCAAAAGCAAAATATCCATGACAATCCAGTAAATCTGAGAGGTCCCATGAGGATAAAAGAAGGAAAAGAAATGAAAGGATAGCTCCCAGCTGGAATGAAATTTGGAAACTCTGACAATGTGCATAGGCAGACTCAGAGCTGGGCTATAAATAGCTTTGCTGTCTGCTTTTCCAGAAATCCAAGGGAAGGTGCAGCTCTCCTTCCCTTGCTGCCAACTCCAGAGCATCTGCAAAGATGGCAATGATTCCGTGTGATGCTTGCAGCTCAAATATTGCAGAAATAAAATGGAACTGTAGATTTCCAGGCTGACACACATATGGCAGATCCTGAGACTCACACAAGAGCAGGACCCTGAGCCCTTCTGGATGCCAGTCCTGTGTCTCAAGGCATTATTGCTCCACCAGAAAAACAGGGATTTCCCTCATCTCACAGCTCCCCAGAGCTGTCCCAGAAAGCTTTGGAGAACACTGGCAGGAGATAAACCTTTACAGCTGATCCTGTCTGAGGGACCTAGACCAAAGGGAGCTCCAGAGTTCACTTGCGTTGTAGAAATTGCTGTCCCCAAACTGCTGCAGTTTGACCTAAAATCTTCTATCCTGGGGCTCCCTGCTCCTGGCACGAGGCTGCTGGAACTGAGCAGCCTCAGAGATGAGGGAAAAAGCCCCAAAATCAATTCTGGTTTCACACAGCAGAACTGGAGAGCCTGAGTATGATTTATCTGTTCTGGATCTGAAACCACAAAGGTTTTGTTTCCTGAATAACAGGCCCCTTATGGAACATGGCAGAGGGCTTTTTGTTACTGTGGAATCTAGAAAAGGCAGGAAAAAAATACTACAGTTGGGTCTCCTCCTGAAAACAGGGTAAGGGATGAAAAAAACCCAGGCAGATGTGTTGTCTTGGCTCAATAATTTTCTTTATTAACAACTGGTGGGACCACCAGTTCCATATTCACTGGCAAGAGGGAACAATTAGCTGAAGTATCTCGCACCATTTTGTCACTGCCCCTCCCAGGCCTGAGACAGGAATGACAATTATATCTAAATAATAAAAGATTCACTTGCTAGCAGTATTAGTGTGTGCCAAAAACTCTGAGACACAGAAAAATTGATTCAGGGATATTCTGCCAGGAACCCACTTACCCAGGGTTCATAACCAGTTTAAGCTTTAGTCTTAGGCATAATTGCAGAAATTAAAATCATTATCAGTGCTTTACGTGCTCACAGGTTTTTTCTTAACTGCAGGATGGTCATGGACACTCAAAGAGGTTTTTTGTTATTGAGAAATAATTTTTGTATGGCTTGAAAGGAGGTTTGTGTATGAAATTGAGGTCAGACAACAGGGGAACAGTGTGACCCAGGGGCACAAGCCCAATTGTGCCACCTCTGCCATCACACTTGGATCCTTTGTGAAGTCAAGAGAGAGGGTTTTAGTTGGGTCTATTATTTGCAGTAAGGAATTAATTTTCCAGACACATATCCAGCACTTACAGGAGTCATTTTGGTTGCACTCAGTGAAGAGGCACCAGACTGGTGTGCACTGCCCACTGCAATTAGGATCACAGTGGGACTGCTGCCCAGGAAGTGCAAAAGTTTAATTTGGAAAGATGTGAAGGGTGTCAGTCACACACTGCCTGGGCAACCAACCTGCTGCTTTGTGTATGAGAGCATTGAAGAAAACCATTGTGTGTGCTGGGAAGTCTCAGTGAACCCCAAGGAATAATTTAATGCATTATTAAAAATCCTCAAATTCAGAAGGAGAATATTAACCTGTGTTTGGCACTGAAGTTGAATATTGAATGAACAGAGGGGAGCAGGACACTTTTGATTATAATGGAATTCCTTATCTCTTAGTTTCACATACTTCAAAGTAATTAAAATAATTAGGTAAAGGTCACTGTCTCTGCCCTTTCTTCCAGGTGGCAGCAGCATCTGGTTTCAGCTGGTTCTGTGTAAACTGGCAAAAGGTGGTGAATGAAACACATTAAACTATTTCTTTAGATTGGTGGAAATCCATCAATTCATTTGATTCCTATTGAAATAACTGGAATCAACGTGTCACCTCTTTGCCTGTGTATAATTAATACAACTCTATTTATTGTTCTAACTGTAATATTATAAACAGCACATCTGCACTGTCTCCTTTTTGAGGAATATATTCCACCTCTCACTGGTACAAAAGGAGGGGGCAGGAAGTTCTTGCCCATAGGAGGATGGAAAAGGTGCATGGTTTAGGAGCAATTAACTGTGCAGCACCTCACCTTGAGAGAATTACTGCACTTCAGGCTCTAAAAGCTCACTGAGAGAACTGGATATTTGGAAAGGAGCAGAGGAACCATCCCAGCATCCTGCTCTGAAACCTCCAGAGTCTGGACTGGGGCTGTCACTGCCCCTGGAGCGAGGGCTCCGGAGGTGGATGGGAGCCCTGGAGGGGGTCACAGCATTGCTATTGCTGACCAGGGCACCATCCTCTGCTGCTCAGAGGGCTGTCAGAGGAGCAAAGGACAGAGATTTTCCACCTCCAGGGAATGCTCTGCTCTGGAAGGTCACCCTCTGATGGGATCACTGCTACTGTGACACCGTGACCAGCGTGACTTGGCTCTCTCAGGAATTGTCCAGTTTTTTCCTGCCCATTACTTGATTCAGGGCAAGAGAGTGTTTCTGGTACCTGCCAGAGCATCTTGAAATCTTCTCCAGGTGCTCCATGAGTCCACAGCAAGGGGACAGTCATCCCACCATGATGTGCCCTGTACAGGCAGCACACTGGTCCAAGGACAGGACGAGGAAGTGCAAGGTACCACCAGCAGCAGGTTGTGCTGTTTCTTTCATCTCTGTTGCAGGAAGGGTTCAGATTTGATGAATGGTTTTTTGAGTGCTGGAAGCTCAGGATATGGCAAGACTGGGAATCTGAGTGATGAATGAAATGCCACTTAGCAGGCAAGCACAGCATCTCCCAGTTCTTGTTATGACCAGTAAGGAACAGAAGCAACCAGTGGACAGATTGTCCACAAGCCCATTCTTCAGGTGCTAAAAGATGATCAAATATACATTTCTGTACCAGCTCCTGCTGTCACTGGTCTGTTCTATTACGTGTGTGTTATGAAGTTATTTATATGTGATATATTATGTGATTTGGCAGAATGGTAGAAATCATTTCTCTGCTCAAAACACCAAAGCTCAGACAGAAGGATCAGTGGGCAGCACCACTTATATTCCTGCTACCTCTTTTAAGGACTTCTGAATCTCTGCTTTCCATCCCTCTGACACAACGAGCACCCAGGCCACTGTCTGTGGGTTAGGCAGGTGTAAATCAACATTTTCATGCCATATAAACTGTAGTTTCAGGGTTTTTTGAATACTTTTTCCTCTGCCTCTTGGAAAACATATCAGGAGGGATTTTGCTGCTCTGTTTTGTCTGGTGGGGTGCTGGTGCCCTCTGCTGCTCTGCCCACCACAGCTGGGTCTGAATTCCGAAAGATTTTCCTGTAGGCAGCTCTCCCTTAATAAATCCCACAGAAACACTGTCTTGGCAATGAGTATGTCCTTAGTAGTGCAGAAAAATTTAGCATACCTTGGCACCTCTGAGTTTCTCCAGCAAACGATTTTTAAATTCTCTGGGGGAAAAAAATACCCCTAGCAAATTAAATACCACTGGTTGATATATAGGTGTACAGACATTACTACTCGTCCAGGCTACTACAATCACTACTATATTCTTAAAATTTCCAAGAAATGCCCTGGGGCTGTGATGCCTCCCTGCAGCCCCTGTTCAGACACTCCCTGTTGCAAAACCTTAAAACAACTCTGTTGAAAGGAGTGATCCTTTATTGTCTGATGGAGGGAATTC
Source organism: Corapipo altera (assembly GCF_003945725.1). NCBI lineage: Eukaryota > Metazoa > Chordata > Aves > Passeriformes > Pipridae > Corapipo > Corapipo altera. The sequence continues at coordinate 12,750,235 of NW_020884887.1, read as the reverse complement.
TGTGCTGCTGGAGAAAGACACCAGTGTCTCACCATGTTTTTTTTTTTTGGCTGTTCCATCAGCTCTGTAATTTTTGCTGGGTATATTTTTAGCCCATAGCTGTATATTTTTAGCCCCACTTCCATTTGCTGTGACACACAGCACGGTGGCTGTCACTACAGGAACACTCTTGTCTGGCTTTGAGCTTATCATGCACTGTCCCCTCTACCAGCAGAGTTTAATGGCTTGATATAATACCTGGAGCTAAAAATAACCCACTCCCCCTCCTACTTGCAATGTGAAAACTGCTCAGTGCAGAAGCATCAGCACGTTTAACTTTTATAGTCACTGGATAAAATGTCATTTGTCAGGTCTGTCACCAGTGTCCCATCCCACAGGTGATGATCAGGAGACTGGATGCATTGGACCCATCCACACCACTGAATTTGATGGATGTTTTAGTCCCACAGCTTTTGACAGGAGTCCAAAACAAGACATAAGAAAACTCATCTATATAAAAAAAAACTTTAAAACCCACTTTGTTACCCAGCTTCTGCTTATAGGGTGAGAGTTTATATGGGAGAAAGCAGTGTTTATGTGTAGTGTAATTCTCTGGGGGGGTAACATTTGTATTAAAAACAACAGGGAAAAAAAACCTGCTGGATCATGTAAAAGTGTTGGTGACGGTGAAATGCTTTTAGTCAGGCCTAAGTTAAACTTTTTTTCCTTCTGTCTAGTCAGTGCCAGAGGTACCTTGGATGCATCTGCAGCTGGATAGAATTCTAACTAAGAGATGAAGTTGAAAAGGATTGACATAATACTGAAAACTCCAGAAGCATCTGTGGTTACAAAACTTCTTTATTACTGAACTTTAGTTCTCTTCCTTACACTGCCTTGGATTTTAAGTGCTGTTTGAGACAAAGGCTGGGCTTTGGGGGAGCTGGGACTGCCTGATCTCTCCTTCTTTGCCAAAGAGGGATTGGATTTGTTCTTCTAAAGCGAAGTCAGCTGCAAGAAATCTCTCCAATCTGTAATTTGGCCTGGCTGTGCCACTTGCTTTACCCTGAGCGTGAACCAGCTCGTGGGTTTTTGCTAAAGACATGCTTTGTTTGCTCCTGACAACGAACAACTGTTCTGTGAGGATGGTAATTTGTGCTTTGTCACAAAACTTGAGGAAACAAGAACCTGAACAGATCACCAGCCCAGATCACTGCCTCTGCCAGCACAGGAACCTCCAGCTAATTGCTTGTCAGGCTCCTCAGGAGCTGTTGCCTCCCCAGCTCCCAGGCACGGTGCCCCTGCACAGGCAGCCTTAGGGAAGGAGAAAAAGGCAATTAACTCCCTGTTCTGAAGCAGGACATTGAGGGAGATGTGCACAGTGCTGGAGAAAAGGCAGGTCAGGATGTAACCAAACCCATTAGTGCACAGCAGGTGCCCAGGAGGTGTTTCTAACACCTCCTCAGACACTCCCCTCAGTCCCTCCGTGTCTGTGAGCACTGGAGCTGCCAGCTGTCCTTCTGTGGGTGTGTCCAACCTGTTTGAGCTACAGCCTTTAAAATCAAAACTCCTTTATTCTAATTCTTCTCAGATTAAATACTCCAGTTGTGTTTCAGGATGTTTCCTTGTCTTTTAGGCCATCTGAGCAGCCATCA